>NW_018164840.1:99604-120458 GCF_001263595.1 Phalaenopsis equestris | reverse complement strand
GAAACTTCTTGTTGGTTTGACAATGATTTCTACTTTTAAACTAAAGTGTGATTTTATTTTCTCCATTGATTCTGAGTAGTTTCTTTATCTTTTTTCTTAAAATGATAGATAATTAAAGTGTTGGATAGAAGTTGTGGAGAGTATTAATCTTTAATGTTGGAAGAAGTTATGATGATTTAATTCCATGTACTTCATTTAATTCTTGATCTAGCCTATCTAGATGTTAAAATTTGTTGTGAGAACATGTAAGAACCGGGCTAGTATTGTCTCAGTCAACAATTGGAAAGAAGGTTGTATGAATGAGAATGTAGTTCATATGATTGAGTGCAAATATATGGAAATAATCTTTGAAGGGTGTAGAGTTAGAGAACTTTAGAGTGACAGACTAAAGCCCCCAACTTAGTTTATTATTTTAGGTTCTGATACGAGATGTTAGCTCCCAGGTGGAGGGAATCGAGGAAACTCTTAAGTGAGAGCCGGTATCTTCCCTGCTGAGCTGGTCTTCAGAACTCTTCAAACTTTAAATTAGCCAATGTGCTTTATAGCATCTCTAGTAAGGGTAAAGAGTAATATTGCTCCTATTTGGCACAACACAATTTGAATACCTTCACAACAAAATTCCTATACTTATTACTGATTAATGATAAGGAGAAAGACATTTCATATTAAGTGCTTTTCTTTTAAATTAACTCAAGTTATCTTTAGAAGTTTTTATTGTTTTGTCAAAATATCAAAATTACCCAAAAAATTTGAATTTTAAATATTGTAAAAATATCTATAGTTTAAGTTATTATCTTTTTAAAAAAGAAAGTTTGTTGTTTAGTGCATATTGTGAAATTTTCATGGGTTCGATATTCAGGTTTTAAACAAGAAGTCTTATATTACTTGATAACGATATGTATACTTGCATAGTATCCCAATATATATCAATTGAAAAATTAAATTCTTATTTTCTCCAAGATTAAAATTTTGGTACTGTTGTAGAGTAAGGAAATACAAGTGAAAAATATAATCAAGGACGTTGTTATATTGTTGCATTTAAACGTTCGGGATCAGTATGTCACATGTAGTGTTGTGCTTGTTTATTTAAACTATTGTCTATATGAGATCAATTCAGTCTCGTATTTTCAAAGTTAAAATATTATTTTTTCAAAATTAAAACACTATTTTTCTTAAAACCAAATTTATATATATATTAAATTAAATTTAAATTACTTCCAAGACATAAATAAAGTATACCTGTTGACACAGACTTGCAGAAAGCATTCACGAGTGCACTTAGTGGAATGCTATGACAAAGCTAAATTATAATTTATTATAGGTGGTGTCATTTCAATCATGATAAACATTGGATTTTTTTATTGAGTTTCTTGCTTAGTTTAATATGAAGAAATCTTTTTCAGACATTGGGGTAGGCTTAACGTAAGAGAAGGTATTAAGAGGGCCAAAAAAAGGATATGGTCCATTTCTACGTCCACTGTCTTGAAGAAAAATGCATCAACCAGATACACTATAATTGGATGTTTAGTTTTATTATAACATTGAACTTACAAAACAATCCCATGGCTAGGGGGAAAAAATGATGAGCTCTTTCAAGCAAAAAAACACCCATAATGTTAAGCTAGAGGAGTGGTAAATTGGAAATCAGTTTAAAAACTAATGTCAGGCGAGTCAATTAGTTTTGAAATTTGAAAGAATAAAATTTAAATAATATTTTCTATTTCAAAGATGAAGGTTGTCGAATACAACATAAAAAGCTCTTAATGGGTGATTTTGTTTAGTCTAAAATTCTAAATCCTAAATGATAAAGTAAAAAATATCACTTTCATTTGAAAATAAAGACTAGAGAGAGCTCTTTGGTTATCATTGGTCGAAAATGTTTGATATTCACTAGAATTTAACAAAAAGTTGTGAAGAGAAATGTTTATGGTGCTTTTGTGATATATAAATTATGAAATTGTTTAGCTATTATTTTAATTTTTTGTGGTAAAATATGAGAGTTTTTCGATTGGAATTACTTTGGGTTATATTTTCTTAAAAAAATAATTAATGTTAGTTATTTATAATTTCTGCTATTATTGGAAATGTAAAGTGATTTTTTATAAAAAGAAAAGTTGATAGTCAATTTAATGTATTTAAAATTATTATCATCTTTTTTTTTTTTTTATGATTAACTTTTTCTTTGCCTTTTTCCGAGTAAATCTATGTGGCTCTTTATTTTATTCTCATTAATATGCCTGCGTATTTGCGAATATTCTTGCTAACATTTTAGAAAACTAAAATAAATACTAGCGTATGGACAGAAAAGGTCAGAGATCAGTCCGCAGTCCACACCACACTCACTGCCGCTGTTCTTCCACAATGTCTGCTATCAAAGAAACTGTCTGCGTCACCGGCGGAAGTGGCTTCATCGGATCCTGGCTTGTCCGTCTGCTCCTCGACCGAGGCTATACCGTTCATGCCACCGTCAAGGACCTCCGTACTGTCTCTTTTCCCACATATCCAACATGCCCCTTATAGCGTCTCACTAAGCGGTTAAATTCTCCATGCAGAGGACGATGGCGAGACAAAGCATCTCGAAGCTCTAGAAGGCGCTGCGGCGCGTCTTCGCTTATTCCAGCTCAACCTCCTCGACCCTCAATCCATCGTCGCCGCCCTCCGCGGCACCACTGGTGTCTTCCATCTCGCCTCTCCCTGCATCGTTGATCGCGTTCATGATCCCGAAGGCCAGCTTCTTGATCCCGCGGTGAAAGGAACGCTTAATGTTCTTCGGGCGGCACACGATGAGGGAGTACGCCGCGTGGTGGTCACCTCGTCTATCTCGGCTATAATGCCCAGCCCCGGATGGCCTGCGGACGTCGTCAAGGACGAGGGTTGCTGGACTGATCTTGACTATTGCCGGCAGAACGGGGCGAGTGCTCTTTCATTGCTTATACTGGGGAAAATTAGGGTTTTGGATGGGTTTAAGACTAATGGATTATTGGTTTCAGATCTGGTATCCGGTTTCAAAGACTATGGCTGAGAAGCAAGCCTGGGACTTTGCCAAGGAGAATGGGTTAGATTTGGTGGTGTTGAATCCAGGAACTGTAATGGGCCCAATTATCCCGCCAAGTATCAACGCCAGTATGTTGATGCTGCTTCGACTTCTGCAAGGTAGGGTGCCTTTATTTTACTTGAGGAGAAAAGCTATGAAATAATGCTTATAATTAGCATGTTATGAATTATGGTGCTTTTAGAAAACAGGTAACCATCCAGCTAATTTATTTGTCATATCTTAATTCAAGCTTTTGCTTGTATGAAGCAAAGAGCTAACCATAATTTTGAATGACATATTCTAATTTTTTGTCATTTAACCCAGTCCTTTAGTTTGCCATTTATCTGTATGGATTCATTACATTACATAGAAAGGATCTTGGTTATGACTGATACTAACTGTTGGCGGTTGACAAATACAAAATGATTGGGACTCTTATGGCTCATTCTATTTTAATTGTTCAATAAATGGTTCTTGATACTATATTAAAAGGTTAATTTTGGTTTGGACACAATGGCTATTAAAATTGTAGTTATATGTATTATGATTCTTCGAGATGCCCTAATCTAAGATTTGTGCCATAGGAATTGACATATAGTTTCTCCGTTGAAAGTTAATATGTATACCCTTTATGGATTCTATAATATAACACAAATTTATTTTTTCATCAAGTCCTCTTCCCTTCATCTTATTATCATCATCATCCTAATGAGGAAAAAATATTGCGTCCGGAGTACGTACTATGCGGACTCTAATATAATGCAATTTGTAAAGTGTTGTGATCGGATTTTTGCGAATTAAAAGAATATGAAAAAAAAAAACTATTTTTTCATGTGTCCCGGCTCGAAGTCCGTTCAGTGGTATTCTCGTGATATTATGCTGGTGGTATTCTGGTGGCATTCTAGTTGTATTCTATTGATATTTTATTGTTATTTTGGTGATATTATGGTAGTATTTTGGTGGCATTATTGTGGTATTGTGTCGATATTCTCGTGGTATTTTGATGATATTCTGATGATATTTTGGTGGTAATATAGTGATATCCTGATTGTATTATGTTCATATTTTGGTGATATTCATGTGGTATTTTGCTGGTATTTTGATGATATTCTGGTGGTAATTTGGTGGTATTATTTCGGTATTTTGGTTGTATTTTTGTGATATTCTAGTTGTATTCTTGTGATAATTTGGTGGTATTATGATGATATTTTGGTGGTATTATTGTTGTATTTTGATGATATTATTGTGATATTTTGGTGGTATTCTGAAATATTTTGGTGTTATTCTTGTGGTATTCTTGTAATATTTTTGTGATATTTTTGTGGTATTGTGGTTGTATTATGATATTTTCTTGTTATTCTAGTGGTATTTTGATATATCAACAAAATATCACAAGAATAGCGTCAAAATACCACAAGAATAACACCAAAACACCACCATAACACAAAAATAAATGTTAAATGTAAAGAAAATTGAGTATGCTATAAGATATATCAACCATCTAATATGATGGCGACCGTAACTCCTCAGGAAAAGGTGTGCATAGACGACAAAGATAGACTCCACTGCTCCGAAGAAGAAATGAGAAAAAGTCTCCGACAAGCTTCCTCTTCTCCAGTCGACCTCATCCTCTCTAGTAAACTCCCCTTTTCTTTTCTATTCTAAGAATTTATTTTCTTAAGTTTTGTTAGGCTAATTTAACTCAATAGCCTTGGATTAGGCTTGCCTTTTGGCTTGACTTAGGCTAACCCGAACCAATTTAACTCTAATTCATTTAGTCAGACCCTAACCTAACCCAGATCTGATCCAAATCAAACCTGACCCAAATCCAACCTAACCCAGTTCTGACCGAAATTAGACTTGACCCAAATCCAACCTAACCCTAGACCTGACCCAACCCAAGTCTAGCTCAAACCCTAACCAAACCTTAAATCGAACCCTAGACCCGACCCAACCTAGGTTTCGCCCCCCTAACCCAAACCCTAGGTCTGACCCAACCCAAGTTTAGCCCAAATCCTCACCCAAACCTTAGACCTGACCCAACTCGGGTCTAGCCCAAACTCTTGCCCAAACCCTACATTTGGCCTGATTCGGGTTGAGCCCAAACTCTTCAACCTAACTCAGATCCGACCCAAATTGGACTTGACCCAAAAATTTGACCCAAACCCTATACCTGATCCGACTCAGGTCTAGCCTAAACCCTAAAACCTAAGTCAGGTCCAACCCAAATGAGACACCTAAACTTTAACATAATTTGACCCAAACCTAACCTAACTCAGGTCTGACCCAGACGAGACCTGACTCAATTCTAACCTAACCCATGTCTGACCCAAACCCAAACCAGATTCATACCCTAAATCTAAACTGAAACCCTGCTCAAACTTGAACCCAAACCAAATGTCAAACCCAACCTTAGATCGAACCCAAACTACGTCTAACCCAAACCCAACCTTAGACCTAATTCAAAATAGGTCTAACCTAAACTTAACTCGGGTCAACTTAAACTTATCCCAGGTCAACCCAACCTAACTCGGGTCAATCCAAACAACCCAAACTTAACTCGGGTAAACCAAGTTAACTCGGGTCAACCTAACCCAACTAGGGGTAACCCAGCTTAACCCGTGTCAACCCCAAATCAAACCTAAGCCAACCAGGGTTAACCCAACTTAGCCTGAGACCGACCTAAATCAAACTTAGCTCAGCCTGGGACAAACCCAATTCAACCCAGGTCAACCCAAACTTAATCTTAGTTAACCCAAGCCAACCCAAGATCAACACAGGCCTGAACTAGCTGACCCATACCGTACCTCAACTCAAATTTAGCCCAAGTATAATCTAATGTTAATTACTACTTTACATGTGTTATTTCATGTCGTTTCATATGTAGTTTCATGCTTTGTTTTCTTTCATATGCCATTTCATACTTCAAAATAAAAATAATAAAAAAATGCATAAAACAAAAACGATGGTAAATACCTCTCCAAAGATGGTTTTTCCTTACAATCATTAAAAGTCAAATCTTTAAACAATACTTTAATAATAGAAAACCATGACTTTTCAGCATAACGGTCAAGTCTAGGAATCAAACATGATATTAATTTAAATATTGAACTTAAAAAAAACATATAAAACACACCAAGGTAAAGAACGAGAACATAACCTAAGAAGATCTGACGTGAATTTTTGGTTAGCTAATTTAGACACTGAACTGAGGGTCATATACTTACCCTCGATTAATCTGAGTATAGAAGCCTAAGTTAGTTTTGATACATACATAGTGTTAAGGACTAGGACATGCAAAACAACAAACCCACCGCTTTAGTGTTAGGTTAGAATGAAGTAACCCATGTTTACTGATGAAGATATTTCAGACAGCCTCGAAACTACGAATCATCCATGCTTCTACATTTAAGGGGGATTTCTGGTCACGAGGCTAGTCATAGTAAATGGTTACCAACGTCTCAGGATGACAAAAAGCCATGAGCATCTTGACTGGGGAGTGGTTGTCTTGCTATTACTTTTTGAAGTCTTTTTTCTTCTTCTCATTGTTTTTTGTGGAGCCTCTCTGTTGAGGGTTAGAAAATTTCTTTCTATGACTTTTATTTTATCTTTCAATGTTCATTGTAAAGTGACTTGTGGCTAATGTCTTTATTAGGGAAGAGTCGAAGTTCATTTGAAATGTAGGAATGTATGTTATATGCGTATTATGATGACAAACATCTCTTCAAGAGAAATGCTAAGGAAAATGACATGCCTTATAAAATCAATAGTGTATTATTGCGAAATTTGCTTTTGTTTTTGTGAGAGCCCATCCCACTTTCTCCATTAGTATTTTTCATGCCTTAAAGGGTAGAATCCTTCCATCTCTTGGAAAACTCATAGGAAATATTATGCTGCCCATTATGAAGATGTGCATTCCACTACACTAAAACATGCTAGGTGAATTTGAGCCTGCCAAATAGGGACTTATCTCTTAAAATGTACCTTTAGAGATTAGTGTAGGTCTTGTCTTGGTTGATTGATGCATCTAACTTCACGACAACAATAGAAATATCATATGTTTGTGATATCGGAGACAACTCAAATCACACTAGAAAAAACAAATGTTATTACAAAAAAATAAATTGACGGTTACAATCAAACACACTTGGAAGAGAAATCCGAAATGATACATAGTTTAGTTATTTTTTTATTAAACCTTTAGTATATGAGGGTTCTTTAATTTTAAAATAATCTTAGATTTTTTTTTTCAAAAGAATCTTGCATACTTAGCATAGCGAGTGAACATATAATATTAACCTGCACAATAATCTAAAACCATTTAAATTTAAATACTTATTTAATTTTATGGAGTACACACAAGTTTGCTAATCCACATGCATCTTAATGCACCAAGCATGCACTTTGAAATTATATATTGCAGTTATGAAATATCTTGAAATACAGTTACAAGGCTTACAATCATTTAAATTTTGCCAATTACACCAAAACATTGTTGTTTAGATGCATATGCATGACTTAAAATTATTTGAACCATTGAATAAAAATATCTTTGCACAAATCCTTAAGACATGTGATTTGGATTGAAACTTATCATTGAATTTTGTGAAATTTGAAACCATTTGAAACAATAGAATTTTACTTGGATATTGAATTATTTGATCTTAATTTATTAGAACTAAATGAAAATTTAACACTAAATAGGACGCAATGGAGCAAAGCAATGGAAAGGATTCATGTAGCCGACCCCACGTAGTGGGATTAAGGCTTTGTTGTTGTTGTTGTTGTTGTTTGTTGTTGTTGTATTGAATTATTTGATCATTGGCAAAGTTATATTTTGGGCTTTGAATGAATTGTCTTATATTCATTAGCAGGTGTATTATGAATTTGGTGGCGAAATTAGAATGTTAAACTCTTGATATCTAGAGTTTATTGAATTCTTAATCATTCCACACACTTTTAGTAGTTCTTATAAATGAACGTTTGCACATTCTCTAAGTAGAATTGATCATTCTTTTAAATGAAGTATTGTACATCTTCTAAGCTTCAATTACTTTTAATTCCAGCAATTCTTTGTGAGCCATCAAATCATTTTATAAGTCCAAATGCTTCAATTTTAAATTATTTTGCAAATTTAAAAGTTCACATTTGAATTATTTATAGACCTTATGAGCCTAAGTTCAAAAAGCCCAATTTTAATTGATTTTAAACCATAGGAGCCTAAGTTTAAAATAGCTTCATTTTAATTAAATTTAAAACCCTAATAGCCTAAATTTAAAATCTGAAATTCAAATTATTTTCAAGCTCTAATTGCTTAAATTTAAATCTTTTTTTTCAATTTCAACGACCGAAATTAAAATATTTTTACAAGTTTGATTAAAATTTTTCTAAAGTCAATTAACATGTTTAAATTTTCCAAAACATCAAGTTAAATGTAAGCTCAAATTCACATAAAATTTTAATATCCTCCCAATTTTACCTTTGTTGGTGGTATCAGGAAAATGCCAGTCTTCACAACTTTTTATAAGACACGCTGGTCAGTGTTGTGAGACATTGCTGTTTGGTAGCAAAACAATATATTTTAATCCACAGTCGATAAGACACTATGACTTTCAATATACCTGCAAAAAAGACAAATCAAAAGCGCATATTTTCCCTAACAAGTACTTTACTTTCTCTGAACGGTACTTGATTCTTTGAATAAGTATTCACGTTTCCCAAGATGAGTCCTTAAATCTCTTTATTTTACAAAAGTTTTTCAGATGAGTACACAATTTTCTCAAATGGTACTTAATTCCCTTGAACAAGTATTCTTCTTTAAATGGATATTTTAGAAATGTTTTTGTGGCCCATTTTGTTATACATTTGTATGCAAAATCCTCAAAGTTGACGGTGTAGAGATGGCGAGATAAAACACAGACTTTTTTTTTATTTTTTGTTTAAATATGTTGGGCAACTAAATGTGGAGAAAAGAAATTATAGGGTTTCCAATTAGGAATATGCAGCAAAGCAGAGCCTGGATTCAAGCAATGCTAGGTTGGGCCGCATGAAAGACGGAGCAAGAAGCTTCGATTTTGGGTTATCTAGCTAAGAAAAGGTCTCATGCAGGATCATGATGTTTTTGACCGAAGAGGAGACTATAGCAGAAGAAGTTTTCAATTTGTGCACACAGAAAGAAAAGAAGGGTAAGACTTCTTACCCTTCTTTGCGACACTATATACTTATTGGAGCATGATAAAGGGATTGTGCTTGGTTACTGTTGGTAGAGACAAGTGTCGAGGGTGCTAGTCTTACGAATTGCGAAAGATCACGGGAATTGCAGTCGTGGGGTATGGAGTAGAGAGGAAATTACACTCGAGAGATTTGTTTGACTTTTGGTTCATGTGATTGGAGAAGTAGAGCAAGGAGAAAAGTGGAGACGGTTTGGTGTAGGAGAGATGAGGCGCATGGAGAAAGACAAGCTTTGAATGTATCTGCGTGACACAACCCATCACGTGCTGCGAAGTAGAGGAAGGGGGGTTTGAACGAGTAAATTAAGCTAGAGCTTCAAACTTTTGAGTTGAGCGAACTTGGGGATAGATGGAGGTGTTCTAGCCATACGAACATAGGGGCAATACGGATGTGGCTTCTGCGTCATAACAGGGAGAATCCAGAGCGAGAGTTTCAAATCAAAGATAAGGGGAATGTCAAATGAGAGAGGGAAAACGACTCAAAGAGGGATTCTCTGGCTTTGTTTGTAGTTTCCGGAATGAATCTAGGAGGATCAGGGGGGAGTTCAGTTTTTGTACGTGAAAGCAAAAGGAATTACACGAAAGATTTTCTAAGTGCCTGTTTGGGGCAACATATAGGTGCGGCGTTTTCAAAACGCCGCATCGCTGTTTGATTCACCTGTTTATCGTGAGTTTTTAAAAATGATGTTTTACCTAATCCATTAAACTCCCACTGCGGTATTACCCCTGCGTTTTGCATTTACACACCAGCTATTACCTCTTTGCCCTCGCTACCCGATCGTTGTCCCCTGGTAAAAAATTATTCTCTTCCCTCCTCTCTTGCCTCCTCTCCTCCCACATCAAATATTGCTGCGCCGATTCTATCTCCAAGCAGTCCTGTCATCTTCGAGTCTGTAGATTCTCGTCCACTCTCCTTATACTTCACTGGAGGAGAGGTGCGCTCTGCGGCACCACGACACGCTAGTCGACCATAGAGGATGCTGGAGTCGATGAAGAAAGATGAGATAGAGTGAGCTGGAGCTTCGTCTTTCACTTTTATGTTTTAGGTTAAAGCTCGCAGCTGTTTTCGCTCTCTCATTGGCAACAATAGGAATTAGCATTGGGTTTAATTTCCTTGGTCGAGACTTCTATAATGCCATTGCTAGTATGTAAATTCCTTATTTGCTCTGAAATCATGGTTGCTAAAGCTTAATTAATTTACATATATTTCCACTTTTTGTGATTTTGTAAGATAAGGATGAAGAACAATTTACAAAACAACTTCTATACTACTTAGGAGGGTTTCCGGTGAGCTTATTGCTGCACCCTTGTAGGTATTGCTCTGTATTTAATTAAATAAAAAATATCGGGGCATTTACATGCATACCACCCGATTCATGTGTATTGACATATCTAACACCTGAACTTTACTTTGTACATTTATAATACCCAAATATTTCATGTCAAATAAAAAATACAACTTTTTATGTTTGAAAAATTGAAATACATATTTTAATGCATAGATAAGGTGACATATATGTAAAAATTGAACTTTAGGTGTTAGATATGTAAATATAGAGGAAATAAGTTGTAGGCATGCAAGTCTTCCAAATGTTTTTTTTTTTGGTTTCAATTTTTAGTTCAGACTGATAAGCTAATTTCTAACCAAAATGTCTTCAGCTTGTCTTTGAAAGTTTGATATTTAATACTAATTTTCATATATTATTCTAAGAAAGATATTCAGGCACATTTATGGAATAGCTTGAGAGAGGTTCATAAAACTTTTGCTCTGTATGAATGTATTACTTGAACTAAACCTTAATTTACCGAAGAGTTAATCCAATGAAATAGCATAAAAAGTTAAATAATATGAAGAACAAATTTTCCTTCAATGAAATTATGTTTATTTTTGTTCCGATGTCTATTATCAGTCTATAGCACCCTTTCTCACTTAACTATGGTAAGCTTTTTTGTTGAGAAATTGAAAAAAAAGATGGATTGGGAACGGGATTTGTTGCACTTATGACATATTTTTTGAAAACAGTTTAAATTTGCTTTTGACAAGTTTCAAGGAGTTATGTTTGGATCTAAATTGATCGAGTTTGCTCTAAATCCAAAACATTTATTATAGGCTCTTAGTTTCGCTAATAAACTCAAGCAGTGGTGATTCCAGGTGTTTTTAAATCATATTTCCTTTCTCATTTTCCTAATGATTTTTATTAACATCATTTGAAGATGTTAATAATTACATAAAATTATTAAAATTAGCATAATTTTGTACTATTATGAAATGATATTTTTTGTTTTGAACTGTCAAATCTGTAGCCGTTAAAGTTTTAGTGTAAACAACAACACAGCCTTTCAGAACGGTCTTTTATCCACAAAAAAACTGCAAATCAGCTGTTTTCCAAACGCACAAACCAAACAGCTAAACAACTTATCCAGAACAGGAGCAAAATGTTCATTTATCCAAGATCATCTATTTTCGAAACACACAAACCAAACAATTAGCTAGTTTATCAGGATTAGCTGCTGATCAACAGTTTATCAGGATTAACTGCTTATCTGGATAAGCTCGATAAGCTGCAGCTGGCCCAGACAGACCCTAAATCGAATTAGGGGTATATAAAAAATGCAATTTAGCGTGTAAAAAGATTTAAATCTTAACTAAATCTTAATGAAGTTTAATTAAATCTAATTAACAATAATTATAATCTTTAGTTATTTTTTAAAGCATTAAAAATATTTAAATCTTAACTAAATCTTAATTAAGTTTAATTAAATCTAATTAACAATAATTATAAACTTTAGTTATTTTTTAAAGTCAATAAATGCCTCCAACAAATATGTTGTGTGTGTTAAGCTGACCATGTTTGTTACAAACTGATTGACCTCGTGAATTTCAAAAGTTTGTTTGGATATCATGTTGAGGGTTTCACTTTGCAAATCTCCAAGGAAGGTTACGGATGTCGACACAGTATAAATCTCAAGTTAGATTTGCAGACTTATATCATTATATACTAACTTTGGTTGATGTCACCTCTGACTTGTTTTCACTCATTTGACATGGAGATTGGGCTTATCTTTTTCCCTTTACGTTCTATTTTGATAGGTTTTGATGAATGGATGAATTGGCGGAAAACAAACATACTTTTTGTCCTATGCTTCATGTGAAAATTGACTTGATTGAAGGATGTATCCTAATGACCTAACCCTTTAGCTTGTATTAGGTTGATGTTAAGAAATCATTGGCCCTGTGCTTGATGCTTTATCAGACTTGTTAAAGGTTGAATTTCCTTAGGTCAACTTCGAGTTTTGAACAAACGTTGGGATACCGTCATTGAGCCTGTGCTTTCCGCTTGGGCAAACTTATTTGAAGAAGAGAGATTCCTTGGTTTGTGCAATGTGCTTGATCAAACCTTCTGGAAAATTTTTAGCTTTCTTTATTTGAAAAGGACTTCGAACTCTGCTTGATGCTTTCTTTAGTGACAATTATTCCTTTGATTTTCTTTGATCTTTCAACTAATCGGCAAAATTTCTATAATCTAGTTCTCTTGAACTTATCAAGTTGAATAGACTTGAAACTTGACAGTCTTTGTCATCAAATTAACAAAATATAGACTTCTTTACTACAATCGTTTTTATTGCTTGTTGAGTAAAGAAAGATATCAACGATTCAATCATTTATGGGCTTTTTGAGTTTAATCTTTAAGACCAACTTGAATCTTAAAACTAGACTATAATGAACTTGTGCTTCTTCAACTTAATAGATTGGGAAGTCTCATTTCTTATATCACAAAATCTTGAAACTTATAAACTCATCAAATTTGATAAGGTTGGGAACTATACAACTCTCATCTTCTGACTAAGAAGATGTGAGCTCTTCTATTACGATTGTTTTTGTCTTGTTGAGTAAGAAGAACTTGTTTCCTCACTACAGTCATTTTTATGATTTTTTTAGTGAAGTGAGCTGTTAGCGACTCAATCATATTTTTGGACATATTGAGTCTGAATTCTTTGACCCACTTGAGCCATTGACTTTAGCTGTAGTAGAACTTGCACCTTTCCAACTTAACTTGTTAAAGCTTAAAAATTTGAAAGACTTTTCAGTTGAATTTTCAAAATCTCGATTAATCAAAGAGTAAAAAATTGTTTTCTAAATTTTATCATTTATATATTTTGTTTGATCACAAAATTGTTAAGCAATTTTTTGGGAATATAAGCATTAATGCACGATGTCAACCCAAAAGGAATAAAATATTGATGCAAGGCATGATGTCAACCCTTATCGTTGGGGATCTCAACCAGAAAGTCGTTGTTAATCTAATAAAATATTGATGCTAGGCAGCCTCTTTTCTGATAAAACACATTTGGGGTCCTCAACATCAAACACAAGTTAACCTAAATAAATTAAAAAAACATCCCATTTTATGTGGTGATTTTAGGATCAATTAGAAACACACTCTTGAATTACAAGAGAGTTTCCAAAATTTGAATGACCTGAAAGGCTTCTTATTAGGCTTATATAATAGCTTGTTAGGGAGTGTGAGAACTAAAATTAACGCTTGCTGGTTTGCATTTTATGACCCCTCTTTCAACTGGGATTGATTGTATCTTTCATTTAGTTATTTTGAACTAACTGGGAATTGAGGAATAACCAAAGTCATATTTTGCTGACATAAACTTCGAGGCATAAACGATGATCATGTATTTGGTTTCGGATAAACGATCATAAACTTCAGTAGGACATCTCTGGGTGGCATAAACAACTTTAGTAGCTCATCAGTGAGTTTTCTTGAAATTCTATTTTTGAATTACATTGTGAATTATGGATCTCTGATAGCATAAATCGGATGTCACACCAAATATTTCTATAATTTTTTCACCTTCAGGAACCTTGAGCTATGCTAACAAATTGAAGATAACAGTTTCATGATTGGAGCAACCATAAACTTTTTACATATTCTCTTGATTAAGCACTTTTCCTTGGCAACTTTCAGAACCATGTGCACTTACATACAACATTGCCGACTGTTTCTTTTCAATAGTAAGGGTTAGTTATTATTGAATCCAAAAGGATTGCTTACTCACTGGTAGAGCTACTCCATTTAACCCACTTTAGATTTTCTTTGTTGATTGTGGGTAGGAATACTCACTTTTGATAATATAACTTATTAAACAATTTGTTACTTGGGCAGTAGTTGATGAGCCTTCAATTCCATAATTTTTCATTCCCATTTGCCTTCTAAATAGTTTCTTCCAAACTAATTTAATGCAGCCTTGGACTGTAACAATGGCCATAACATCAATGATGAGAATCTATACACCATTGAGCTAGATAGTGGTAATGTATAATAAAATTTCCCATGAGTATTCTTTATCTTCTAGAGAACATGAGAACTGTTTATGGTGTCAACCACTATTATAATTACTTTTGGTAGTTGATATTTAGACTTGAAACTCAAATATCACACCCTAATGCTCTCAGACAGATTTTCTTTCTCTATTAGATTTTTTGATGGTAGATTCTTAGATTAAGATCCAAGGGTCATAACTCGATGCTTACCAAATAGTTATTGGGACCCTTAAACGGTAGATTCTTGTATTGAGATTCAAGTTTGATACTTTGAAGCTCACTTGATAGACTATCATTCTACTGTGACTTTTCAGCAACAATTTCTCTAAATAAAACCCATGGGTTATACCTCGATGTTTACCATATAGAATTTACCCAAATTTATGTTTAATTATAATAAAAGAAAGATATTAACTTTTCATTTATCAGTTATCATTTTCAAACTGCTATTATAGTAAATATATTACTAGCCAAAGATGAAAAAAGAAATCATCCCCATCTTAGTCACTGGAAATCTGCGGGCTTCAAAAATTTCGTTGCCCCGGACTCTCATCATTTCTAAGAGCTTTTTGTTTTTCATATTCC
Organism: Phalaenopsis equestris; assembly: GCF_001263595.1. Lineage (NCBI taxonomy): Eukaryota > Viridiplantae > Streptophyta > Magnoliopsida > Asparagales > Orchidaceae > Phalaenopsis > Phalaenopsis equestris. Next base: position 105,274 of record NW_018164840.1, on the reverse strand, counting down.
AGGTTAAATATTCAAAAGACAGATGAACCAGAAGATAAGACACTACCCATATATATTTTGCCCTCATTTGTTGAGAATTTTTGAATGAGGTTCAAGGTTTCTCAGAGGCGCAAGCCACTATGTTTTAATTAGCAGTAGACATAATTTTAAATTATAAAAATTTTATCGCCTTGAGCTTAAAAACGTATGGTGGGAGAAATGATGACTAACCCAATCAAAATTTCATTGTTTCATTTTCTTGGGTTATCAAATATCTTTGATCTACTAAGTCAGAAAAGAAAGTTGACCAAACCTGACTGAAAGATTATTATCAGCAACCATGAGTTGTATCGTCCAAGGGATTCTTGTAGATTTATGGTGGATGACTGTATAAGAGGAAAAATTTAAGTTGATTTTAGCTAAGAGAAGACTTTACCTTAATAACATGTAGTCTTATGGTTTGCAACTCAAATGACAGAAAGCCATAAGGAGATCATACGAGCTACATGCGTGACAGTAATATAATGGTGTTATTTGGCGTCAACCATCCAGTCAATGGGTTTGGTCATAACCACTAGTTTTGCGGAGCCCTTGGATCAAATCACGCTGACAGAAGACTCAGACTACATCCATACTGCGTAAAATTAAATTGAGTGTGAATATAATGTACACTCGGTAACATTCATTCATTGTGAGTTGAAGTTGGTCAAAAGTTTGTCACCCCCGATAAATTATTGTTGAGAATAAATTAGATTTTCTTTTAAGTTTTTTAAGTAATTAATTTTAAATTGAGTATTTTAGTTGATTACTTTGAAAAGTTGATTTAAAAATGGCCCCTCTGGTTGAAATTGCTTATCAACTTCTCCATCATCTGGGGAATTTGAGCATTTGAAATATTTATGCTTGATGTTCATTAGAATTTGTTTAGTATTTTTAGAATGTTAGTTCCGTTGACTCTAGTACTTACAAAGAATATTAGTTACATGACAAAATATCTCTTTCTTCGCAGTTTATCGCCGACCTATAGAGCATTTATCACTGCCCTGATGGATCATCAGATCCGATCTACTATTCTTGCCTAGAAATTTGCAGTAATGGAGGAGATGAATGCAGTTAGGCAGAACCTTACATGAAAAATCGTTGATATTTCTTAGGGTAAGAAATCAGTGGGATGCCAATGGTTTTTAAGAATCAAATTCAACTCAGATAGGTCCTTTTAGTGTCGTGTTGCCAAAGGATACTCACAGACCTCTAAGGTTGATTGGGGAGACATTTAATTCGGTGGCCAAATTAAACAAGATTTGGCCCTGTTATCTCTTGCGGTGAATTTGGATTTGCCCTCCAGCTTGATGTAAAGAATGCGTTCCTAAACCATGATCTTACAGGGGAGTACATGTCCCTCCCCCTTGTTTTTGAGTGTACTACCTCCCGAGGGCAAGTGCATCGGATGTGAAAGTCTTCTATAGACTAAAGCAATCTCCACGAGCCTGGTTTGACAAGTTCACAAAGGTAGTAGTGGGCCATGGTGTTACTCAGGCTCAATCAGATCGAAATCTCTTCATGCATTCATTCAATGACCATATTGTTATTCTTATCATACATATCGATGATACCATGCTCACAGAAAACGATCTAACAACGTTTGAGTCTTTGAAAGTCATTCTAGCTATGCCCTATGAAATGGAGGACTCGGGATCCCTTCGAAGCTTTTTAGACATGAAAGTTGCTTGGTCATCACAGGGAATTTGTCTATCTCAACACAATTATGTGATTGGTTTATTAACATAGAATAATATGCTTCTGTGAAAATTGGCGATTGTCCCAGTAGATCCCAATAAAGAATTATCTGATATTCCTAATGTTGTTCCCGTTAACAAGACACACTACCAGCGCCTTGTAGGGAACTTGCTCATACACGTCTCGACATATGCCACACAAGTGGTATAATAAGCCAGTTCATGCATGACCCCTATGAGCACCATCTCCACGCTGTCCATCAGATTCTCCACTATTTAAAGTGCAAACTGAGCTCAAATTTGTTTTTCTCATGCCACACATCTCGTTCTATTGTTCATTATACAGATGTTGATTGGGCCGGATCATTTCATGATTAACGATCAACCTCCGGGTACTGCTCATTTATGTGAGAAATCTTATCATGTGGAAAAACAAGAAAGTGATTTCCGATCCATGTTCTTAGGGGTCTATGAAACTCTCTGGTTAAGCATCATGCTCTATTAACTACGTATGTCGACTTCTGACCCTTGTGTTGTTTTGTGATAATAAGACTGTCATTAGCATTGTCAACAATCCGATTCAACATGATCGTACCAAATATGTGGAGATTGATAGACACTTCATCAAGGAAAAGCTCGAGTCGGAGAAATTGGTGTTCTTTTTGTGGCCTCTGGTGGCCAACAAGCATATATCATCATAAAGAACCTTCCTCGATCACTGTTCGATGACTTCAATACAAGCTGTACATGATTGACATTTATGCTTTAACTTGAGGGGGAGTATTAGAATATTAGAATAAAACCAACTATCTTTAGCCGTTGTTAATATGCAAATTGTTGTATTATTTGTTTTTACTTGCTTTCATATTTCCTTTATTTTGTTTTTATTTCTTTCCTTATGAGTGCCCCTTGTAATAGGGTTTATAACCCCTCTACTCCAATATTTCAACACTTATAAATGAACAATTGCACATTCTCTAAGTGGACTTTATTCTCTTTTAAATGAACTATTGCACATCTTCAAAGCGGACTTGCATAAGCTCCAATGACTTTTAATTCCAATGATTATTTGCGATCCATCAATTCACTTTATTAGTCCAATATTCAATTTTAAATTACTTTGCAAATTTAAAAGCCCATATTTAAATCAGTTTTAAACTATAGGAGCCTATGTTCGAAAAGCCCAACTTTGAATGATTTTAAACCCTAGGAGCCTAAGTTTGAAAAAGCTTAATTTTATTTGATTTTAAAAGCCTACGAGTTTAAAAGTCCTAATTCAAATTACTTTCAAGCTCTATGAGCCTAAATTTATATCGTTTTTTTTTAATTTCAAAAGCCCAAATTGAAATATTTTTGTACTTTAAAAGTTTTTTTCTTTGAGTCATTTTAGCAAGTTTAAATAGTCCCAAATTTCAAGTTATTTCCATGTCCAAATTCACAGAAAATTTTGATAGCTTTCTGGCATCTATCTTCGTTTGGGGGCGTCGAGGGAATGTCAACCTACCTAATAATTTAAAAGACGCGCTAATCAGTATTGTAAGCACGGTAACCGGGGAGCAATGTAAGATACTTTCACCCACGGTCTATAAGAAATTATGAGCTTTTATTATACCCGCAAAAAGATAAATCACAAGCACATATTTTCCTTAAAAGATAGTTTATTTTCCATTACTCAACTTAATTGTCTGAACATGCGCTCTTGTTTTGTTGGATTGATACTTAAATCCCTGATTCTTATAAATATTTTTTTTCAAAAAAAGTGCACAATTACCCTGAGCAATATTTAGTTCACTGAACAGGTACTTGAACTTCATCGAATAGATATTTTAGGAATAATTCTTATGCCCCATAACAGTGAAGTCAACGACGATGACTTTGTTGAAGCAATGAGATAAACACAAATTCTTTTTCTGATTTTCTGATGTTTTATTTAATTATGAAGAAGGGTAGCTATATTTAGAGAAAAGAAACATATAGGATTTTTAGTTAGGAAAATTGAGTGAAGCAAAGTCTTGAATTCGAGCGGTGCTGGTTTGTGTTGTATGATAGACAGATCAAAAAGGTTTGATTTTGGTTTATATAATAGAGTGAGGTCTTATGGGGGATTGTGAGGCTTCTGTAGTGCGTGGAGGAGACGAGCAGAAGAAGTTTTGGGTTTACGCACACAGAAGAAGAAAAGGAGGGTAAGACTTCTTCACGACACTGTCAACATAATGGAGGCGTGATAAAGGGATTCCTATTTGGTTACTGTTGGTAGAAACAAGAATCTAACGGGCTAGTCGTATGAACGGAGAAAGATCATGAGGATTTCAATTGTGGGTTATGTAGCAGATAGGAAATTATGGTTGAGAAGTTCATTTGGCTGTGGTTTGTGCGATTGGAAAAGCGGAGCAGAGAGAACAGTGGAGATGGCTCAGTGTTGGGAGAGACAGATGAGAGTTTCAAATGTTTTTGAATGCCATGATCCCGTCACATGCTGTGAAGTAGAGGAAAGGGACGCGGGCAAGCAAAATTGGTCAGAGCTTCTAACATTTGAGTCGAGTCAGCATGCGAGCCATCACAGGGAGAGACGGAGGGGTTTCCAGTAATGCAAACACAAGGAGGATACGGATGTGGCTTTTTCGTCCTAACAGGTAGAATTTGAAGCGCGGGTTTTGAACTTAAGGGAAGGGTAATGCAAAACGAGAAAGGAGTAATGGTTCTAAGAGTGATTCTCCATCTTGTTTTGCTATTTCTGGAATGAATCTGAGAGGAGTTGGGGATGTTTCAGTTTCTGTATGTGAAAGCAAGGAGGAGGGGTATATGAAAAATACAATTTAGCTTGTAAAAAAGATTGAAAATTTTACTTACTATTAATTATATGTAATTAAATCTAATTAAGAACACTTAATGTTTAATTATTTTTGGACACCAACAATTTTTGTTATGGGATATCTCATATTGAGATGGCGAAGCGGTGTCATATAGATTGTTGTAGATCGGCTAATGATGACCATGCATTTTCTTTTTATGAGACATTGATTCATTTGATAGGTTAACACAAATGTATGTGAAGAAGATTGAGAGAGATGGATTACTCATGGTGATTGCTTTTGATTGTGACGTTAGATTCATCTCTAGGCTATAGAGAGGTAGGCATGAGTGATTAGGTCTTAGATTATACTTCAGTTCAACATTGCAAGTGATGTAGATTTTGTAGGACCTAATTTGGTTGTGTTATAGATTTTGGAGTAGTTCGGAATCGTGCGGCTGTGATTGAAATGAATTTATCTACAACAAAATTTTCACTTTAGTATTAGTATGGATTTGTATGCGACATTATGTGGCTGATACTGTAGAATATCATTGCCATAGATTGAAGTTAGAGAAAGGAGATTGATAAGTTTAGAACTTGTGGATGATGCAAATGAAAATATCAATCTCATCAAAGGTTGATTTAGAGAATGGCATTATAGACAAATCAAGTGCTATCACCCAACACCTTTTGTAGAGATTGAGGTGATGGATTCTGCATTTGTGAAGGTCCATTGCAACTTTCAAGGTTTGAAGAGTTTTTCATGACAAGGAAAATCGAGCCTATATCATTTGAGGTTATTTATTGTGTTGGAAAGTTTGCCCACAAATCTTTACTAATATGATGGATGATTGATTCAAATCATATGTTCCTCGTTTCATCATTCTGTAATGGGTCACAAATCCAGTGAATTAAGTAGAAGTGACATAGGTTAATGTATGGTTTGATTTAACTTATCAAAAAATTGAATGTATGTTTGTCGGCGCTTAAAAGGGGAAAAGTTAAATGTCTGGGGGTCGCCCGTAAGAAGCTGTCGGTCGCCGGAATCGAAATCCCGTCGCCCGCTTCGGAAGGACTTTTTAATTTACGTATATATATATATAATTTTAGAAAAATATGAAATCAAACTGACCTCATATTTTTCACAGTTTAAATGAAAGA
>NW_018164840.1:98947-99560 GCF_001263595.1 Phalaenopsis equestris | reverse complement strand
ATATGAAAACATATGACATCCGTTTGGGTCTGCGAAACCGTTTTATTTGCCGACAAGTTCCCTTATTTAATACGAATGATTAAATAGGGTTTATTTTAAGCTGGGTTCGGAAAAAACTTCCTATAAGGGCAAGCCCCTATAGTTAATTACATCTTAAATGACCGAAGCCACATAAGAAAACTCTCGAAAAAAATCAGGGAATAATATTTTCAAAGAGGTCAAAAGGATAGGACTTGACAACGAAATCGGACAAAAAGGTGTAAAGGGGGAAAAACTCAAATCTGAAACATTGTTAAGGAATCCAAATGAAGAGAAACTAGGGGAAGTCACAGATCCTGAGGCGAACCTCAGTAGGTTCCCAGTCTATCTTATGATTTGGCTCCAATTTTGAGAAAAAAATTATTAAAGTGTTTCATCCTGCCAATTTTATTTAATCAGGGCTTATATTTGCGTGACAGGGTCACTCAAATTGCCAGGAAGAAAACATATGAGGGTTTACGTCGTATCGGACGACAACCTCGGAACCTAGAACGAGTTTAGGGCTTAAAGGAAGGAATATTGGTTTAGCTGAGGAAGACGTGTTGTGTTGTTGAAGATGGCCGTGCTGCCCACC
>NW_018164840.1:57668-98532 GCF_001263595.1 Phalaenopsis equestris | reverse complement strand
GCAGGCAATGTGAATTGCGGAGAGCGGACACGTCGACTCTCCGAATTGCGAAGCTGGTGCGCACAAGAGTGCGAATTGTGCAGAAAACCACCCTAAGGCTCGGAAAGGTCCTATAGGAATCCATTTTGGGTTTCCTCATGTCGGTTTCATTCTTCTAAGTGTTAGAAGTCGATACCGCACACGCGAAACTCCAAAAGAGGACGGAAATAGGTCGAACTAAAACGAGGCGGGCACCACTTCTAAGGTTCTAAGATAGTCGCAGGAAGACCCCTAAGGCTAGATCCTAACTCCTACGAGGAATACTAGACCTCACGAAAATTGAAGTCAACAATGTTCCCCCTTTGATTTGAAGCGACTAAGAAAAGTAAGTTTTAATAGTGAATGTTTGATTGAAGCACATGACTGAGAGAGCTTCATAGGAGAAGGATGTGATGAATTAGGTGTAACATCAACTATTTGATTTATTGATGCATGTATTGAAATTTGGATGGTAATATTAATTTTTAAGGTGTGAATATAATGATCTCTATTTGTGAAGTGATCATCGATCGTATGTACAATCATGGATTGCATGTACGATTGATCAACTTATTACTTTTAGATCCATAAGTTGTATGATCCATGAGTTATATAAACATATCAAAATCACATCGTTTATTACAATTCTAACTTATATATCCAGACTAAGATTAGACTCGTTTAACAATTTTCCATGCGGACTTATGAATTAGTTATTATGACCATGAATACGCAATTCTTCATTAGAATGCTGCTTGAAGCATATGATCTAATATTTTTAATAAATTTGACTGAATTCTAGCTAATGAAGTGATTCGTTTGATGATGAATTAAGTTAAACACATGACTTCATGGTAATCTAGGTAATTGAAACGTTTGATTATCAGCTTGGGTTGAGATATGCTTATGATGTTACGGAACTATGCTAACTCAAAATGGTGCTCATGTAATCTTGGATTGCCTGCTCTTTGTAATGTACAACTTTTATTCCTGATCTCTTAATAATGTTCATTACATCTCGGTAACATAATCTTAAAACTATTAATCTTTCTTTTATTTTTGCAGACAGCTTAACAAAGAACCGGAGTTGCTATTCCAGTTGCATCAAATTTTACCTATCATCCAAGTGATTATATATATATATATAGAGAGAGAGAGAGAGAGAGAGAGAGAGAGAGAGAGAGAGAGAGGTAGAGTTTCGCAAGTCTGATATTTCTTGCAAGAGTCTATTAAATATGATAAATCATGCATATTTTTATAAAATCAACATTGACTGTTATTTAAGGGTTACTCATGTTACAGATTCGCACTCTAATGTACAACTGTCAGTCTAGCCAGCAATTGTAAACTTTGTCAAATTGGGATATCTTGATTTCGGTTCCTTTTTTATAGCCTTGTCCCTTGTACTCCTTAAGCATAAGGACTCAATTTCTTATATGGGGAGTATATTCATGTTTCATGGTTTACTACTAGCTATTATTTCCTCCTAAATGTCTTAGAAATCCTTTCCTAGCTGTTGTAGGCATTGGACAAACCATTCTATTGGTGTTGTTCTGTAATATTTTTCTATTCATTCTAGATGCCATTTTACATTATGTACCTGCAAAACATGTTGCAGGTTGCTACTTCTCTGTCCTTTTATAGTGTCTTTTAAAAGCCATTTTATTATGTATGAAGAATGCAAAGACTCTTTCCTTTATCCACTTAATGACCTGAAACCCAATATTACATTACGGAATAATATTTGGCTTTAATCTGGTGCAGGGTGCACTGAACACTATGAGGACTTTTATATGGGTTCTGTTCATGTCAAAGATGTAGCACTTGCACATATTCTCTTATATGAAATTCCATCTGTATCAGGGAGGCATCTCTGTGTCGAAAGCATAATCCATTTCAGCGACTTCGCTTCAAAGGTTGCTGAAATTTACCCTGAATACATTGTGCCAAAGTATGAACTCTCTCTCCCCTCACATCATCATTTCAGCCTTTTATTTTTTATTTTTACATCGTGAGGCTTTCTCATTAATTTCCCCTTGTTTCTCCTTTTCAGGTTCCCCAAGGATACCCAACCTGGACTTCTGAGGGCCCATAATCCTTCAAAAAAGCTTATTGATTTGGGCATGGAATTCCTTCCAATCGAACAAATTATCAAAGATGCGGTGGAGAGCTTAAAGAGCAAGGATTACACCTCTTTAAACATTGCCTAAGGTATTGCATTCTCCTTTCATAATTCCTTTATGAAGGATAGTCTTAATCTGTTGTTTAAAGTTTGCGGTGTTTGTGTAGTTCAGCTGCGTGAGAACAACCTTACGAAGCTAGCAAGTGAAATGAAACATTTTATATTTAACTACCTTAGTACTATATTATAATGTATTACAACTTTATGATAACTGTTGGCCTGCTTTATTCTTCGGTTGATTGATCATGACATTAGAGAGTACTGTCATGATCAGGTGTGCTGCATTTCCTTTTGCTTGGATTGTTTATTGCCATACATGTGCAGCGGTTAAAATGATTTGTGTTATTTGTGTTATGTATGAGAAATAATGCATGATACATGACTCCGATTGAGTGCTATTTCATTTTAGATGATTCAGGGTCTGAAATTATCATTTATATTATTTTTTATGTATTTATTAGTTTTCTTTTATCTCAATTAAGTTTATTAGGACATTGAGTCTTGGTCCCTATATGCAAGACCTCATCCATCACATTGGTTCTGGCTTTGTTTGACAATAGAGCATCAAAATCAAATGTTACCCTTGCTCTCACCAATGCCGATTGCACCATGTCTTTTGATGCTCTTGCTCTCACTCTAATCAATCGATGCACTGAATGCTTCTCTCATTGAATCACTATTGCTCTCGCCAAATAATGTATCGAAGCTGCTCTCACTGAACACTTTCGCTCTCTCTCTCTCACGGCACAATGAACCAAAGCTGCTCTCCACCAAAATTGCTCCTACAAACTGTTTTGGCCTACTCTCTCACCAAACGCTGCATTGGATGCTGCTCTCACCGAAGGCCTTTCTTGCTTTTGTTGCATTGTAGGAAGGTATTTTGGCTTCGATGGAAGAGAAGAGTTTAGCAAAGATTGAATCTTAGGCATGTCATAAGCATCTTATGTACATGTTGGCTTGTCAAAGGCCATTCTCTTAGATGTTGATGCTGATTACAATGGTAATGGTAATTTTAAATTTAGAAATATCGTGTCAAGCTTATAATATGTTTATATATTATCTTTGTTTCATATCTAAATTTTTTTGAGTTTCATCATTTTAATTTTCAGGACTTGTAAAAAATATAATAGATTTATCAGAGTGTTATCATATATTTTATTAATTGATGTCGAAATATCTACAAATCTTCTGGAAATCGATGCTATGATTATTTAAATCCCAAAATTTAAAAAGTATGTTAGCTTCGTGAGTACATAGGTGTTTTTGTCCTAGATAATCGTGATTGATATATGAAGTAGCTTTTCGTGTTTGTAAATTTTGTGGTATTAGATTTTGATCTATATGAGATTTATGAAATCCAGTATTTAGTATATTATTACATCTTTGTCCTGGTAAGATATAATAGCCAGTTACGAGTAATTGATTATTATTGTATTTTTTTATACTTATGGTTGGTTTGAGAAAAATAGATCTACTTGTATCTAGAGATCGCCTTGGTTGAATGGATAATATATTAATATTTTCTAAGTGGGTTAGTTTTGGATATCTTTGGCTTGTAAAGTCTTCTTCAAAATCTAGATGAAGGTTTGATGGAGGTGTTGTAATTTCTAGCTCATTAGTTTCTTCAGAATGAATTGTCTGTCCTATGAGAAAAGAGTGGATCTAAATGAGCTGGGTCTGTATGTGGCTTGAAAGCTACAATATTATGTTGATTACTGTAGGCATACGCAGTTTGATAAGTAATGTTGTAAACATCACTTTCTTCTCTTAATTTTACTCTCTATAATTTGTGTTTTAGAGTTAAAGATCTATTTAGATGTCGATCATTGATATTAACAACATAGTTAGGGTGTAAGTTAAACATTATGATTTGATAGCATAAATTTCCTTGTATAACTCCTAATAAGGCATCTTTTTTAGAATGTATAATTCTGTTATAGTATATCCAAATAGTTACATCTCCTTCTGAGGATGAGATAGAAGATTTAATTAATGTTTTAGCTGAACATCAATTCATGGCTACTACCATTAATTACCCATTAGTTGATACTCCTTCCTCATCTAATAATCATCCTATAGGATTGCCTTCTACATCAAATACAAATGAGGCTAGTACAAGTTGAAATACAAGCTCTTATCTATTGAAATCAATAGAGAATTATTTTTTATCTATTGAAATAATTTTGTTGAGACGTATGACTCCTTGCATATTTCTTGGAGAGCTAATTTATTTGTCCATCCTAGAATTTTTGGGCTAGCTGTGAATTTTTCTAAATTAAAACATTTAGCAAGAATAACAGTAGTAGCTATATTACTATTTGGTACTTGCTGATTTTGAATAAGTCTTATCCCTAATTCATGTATATTAGAAGTACTTTCTGTATTGGCCAACTTTTTATATCTATATTTGATTATATTTTTTAAAAGTTTGATTTTTTTAATCTGGTTTTGGTTTAATTCCATATACTAACCAGTTTGTTCGATATAATTTGTGAGTATAGTTCTAATTCAACATGCTGTTGCAAAATCATGTAGCTTATTATAATCCACTCATTTGAATTTCCTAATTGAGATTTTAAATGAAAGATTTGTTCTTTTTAAAATACTTTTAATTGCTTATATTTTATATTTATTTGAATTAATTCAGAAATTCTATTTAATTCTTGTTGAAGATAAGATTTATTCAACATTAACTTCGTCAGAAATACTTTCTCTAAGTTCTTCTAGAAATAATTACCTGTTTAGCTCTTTTTTTTCTCTCATTTGAGATTCATAAGAAGAAAAATTAGATTCATGTCCATGAAAAATTAGATTGTAGTAAAAATATTAATGAAATAATTGATAAATGAGTAATATAAAATAACATAGCCATATATAGCTATAATCTAAAAGGAGAAAATATTTTTGGACTATTAGAAAATACACTTAATGGAATCGTCAAAAAATGCTTCATTGGACTAAAAGATGATCAAAAGCAAAATATTAGAGAAACTTGTTTAGAAGAGAGAATTATGGGCACTCCTGAAAAATAACCAATTATTTATGGAGATTATATAAAATGCGAATTTTTAGGATATAAAATTAGGTATAACACTGAAGCAGAAAAACAAAAATATCAATCTGATTTAGCAAAATAAAAGATAACAACAATAAGCATTTGCAATTTATGTTATTTAAATGAACATAGTTGTGATTATAAAAAATATTTTTATGACTTTTTAGCTGATGACAGATTGCTTTATTTAGACATGTACTTTTACAAATAACTTGAACCATATAATATTATATGGAGCTAAGTATTTACAAAAATACATCAAATTGACAACTTTAGGAAGTCAAATACAATATGCTTTAAAAAAATTAGCTGATGCGTGTCAGCATATGGATTTACATAAGCAAAATAAACAATATAAACAATCACTATGCTGTGAAAAATTTGACTTAGCAACTCAGCAATGGGGCCGCTCTTCTTCCCATAATAATTATAATTGCTTTCCAAAACATAAAAAAAAGTTCTTTAAGAAAATACAAAAAAAAAATTTTTATTCCTAATAAGAAAAATTTTAGAAAAAGGAATAATAATAATATGAATATTAAGAAAAGTAAATGTTAGATTTGTAAATAGGAAGGACACTACTCGAACAAATGTCCCCAAAAAAATAAAGTAAACCATATGAAATTCTTAGCTGTTATAGATAAAACTAACTTAGAACATATTTTTATTTTTTTGATATAGATAATGAAGAAGAAATGTACCAATTATCAGACACAGAAGATAATTTAATAAATATAAGTTACTTAGATAATGAGATAGATGAATATTTATATTGTGACTAACGGAAGATAACTTTGACTCATATATAATTAATGATAATTCTATCGAATATGAAAGACATTACATTATCTGAAGAAGCTTAAAATAAAATACAACAAAAAAAAAAAAAAACTATTCTTAGGAACAAAAGACTGCTTTGAAACACCAATTTTTCTATGGAAAAAAAATATATATTATAGTATTCGACATGGTGAACATCCTATTGATATAATAAATACAGATGGAAGAATTTGAATACCTCTATATAACCAACAAATAAAAAGACGAGACTTAGAAAAAATAAAAACCCAGAAAAATGTAAACATATCTTCTTTGGAGGAATTCAAATTTTAAGTAAGGAATTGATAGTCCTATAACTATTTGGATATGCGATGACAAAATTATAGTTTCTAAAAAAGATGTCTTACTAGAAGTTATACAAGGAAATTTATGTTATCGAACACTAATGTTTAACTTACATCCTAACTATGCTGTTAATATAAATGATCGACATCTATATAGAGCCTTTAACTCTAAAACGCAAATTAGACACAATAAATCTAATAGAAGAGAAGGGTTGTGTACAACATTACTTATCAGGTCGCATATGCCTACAATAATCAACACAATCCTATAGCTTTTAGGCCACATACAAACCCGGTTCATTTAGATCCAATCTTTGCAAATATAGGACAGACAATTCCACCAGAAGAAATTAATGAGCTAGAAATTACAACACTTTCATCAAATCTTTTTCTAAGTATTGAAGAAGGCTTTACAAGCCAAAGATATCCAAAACTAACCTACTTAGAAAATAATAATATATTATCCATTCAACCAAGATGATCTCTATATACTATTAGATCTATTTTGCTCAAACCAACCCTAAGCATAAAAGAATACAGTAATAATCAATTACTCATAACTGGTTATTATTTCTCTACAGAACAAAAATGTAATATCTTACTAGTAACGGGATCTCATAAATCCCATATAGATCAAAATCTAATACCACAAAATTTACAAAAACTAAAAACTACAACATATATCTATCACAATTATCTAGGACAAAAACACCTATGTACACGAAGCTAGCATACCTTTTGGATTTTTGGATTTAAATAACCATCACATCGTTTTCCAGCATTTATTCTTAACATATGATAAAAATTCAAATCGTATATAAGTAGGCATAGATTTCCTCCAACAACATACTATAATATTTACACACAAAAGCATAAACATAGATAATTATATATTACCACACAATATGGTTTCATAACTACATTATTATGGAATTATATATCCATACCTACGAACATAATCCTATACATGCTTTATGTGATACAAGTAGCGATATAACTGTATCCAAAAAATTAATAATCACACCACAAATATCAACCCACTCCGAATAATTATTGCTCGAAACATTTAATGGTCTTCGAACAAAAAACAATATTGGATCAACAAATTCTGTCATTCAATCTGTTTCATTAAAAATACACAAATTATGGTGCCTATTCGATGACAACGGTCCCTACTTAATCTAAGACAATAATTTACTTAAAACATTTTCTTCATTTACACAAAATGAAAATGAAATTATATTGGTTATCCCCAATGGTAATTCGTTCCACTGTCCTATAATTAAAACACCACAATCTCATTCAACCACACCTATTTTTCATAGCCAACGTGGTGATTACCCCCTTAATCAAAACATGAAAACTGCTTTTCCTTTACTATTTAATAATTTTGGAATAAATGTTATAACCTCCATTGAAAATTCTAAACTTACTGAGCTTCGTTTCTTTGCAAGTTTGTTATTTAAACCATCATTTTTTGAGAATCCTTTGCAATTCTGAAAACAAGACGAACAACTGACTCTAATTGAACCAATTAACCAGACACTTATTATAAGTGTTAGGCCAATCAAATACACTTCTGAAGATAAAAAAGATTTCCAAGCCCAAATACAAGAACTATTACATCTTAAATTAATCGAACCAAGCAACAGTCGACATAGTAGCCCAGTCTTCCTAGTAAGAAATCATAAATTAGATGTATAATGAGATTAGTAATTAATTATAAAAAATTTAATGATAACACTAAATTCGATGGCTACTTCTTACCGAACAAAAAAATATTAATTAATTGTATTAAAATAGCCAAATGACTCTCTAAATTAGACTATAAATTTGGATTTCGGCAGATAATGATGCATCTAAATAATAGAGAATTTACTACATTTAGTACATCACAATGACATTATCAATGGAATGTAACGCCTTTCAGCTTAAAAAATGCCCTGCAAATATTACAAAGACAGATGGATACCATTTTCCAAGAATTATAACATTCTGTCTCATATATGTAGATATATTGATATTTAGTCAAACTTTTACCGAATATTTGAAACACTTGACCTTGTTCTCTCAGAAAGCTCAAAAAAATGGGATATCGTTAAGTAAGAAAAAAGCCCTCCTCTTAAGAAATACTATTGAATTCCTAGGACTTATAATAATTCAAGGATCCATCGAATTACAAGAATATATTTTAACAAAAATAGACCATTCTAAACAAATAAAAAACTAGAAAGATTTGCAGTTGTTTTTAGGATGTATTAATTATGCAGAAGCATTTGTTAAAAATCTTGCAGAATTAAGAGCCCCTCTACGAAAGAACTTTAAAAAAATATATCTTCGTATTGGGATGAGAAAGGCGAAAAGAACATATATCAAATCAAAGAACTATGTAAAAATCTTCTACAATTACATTAACATATACCTGGAGATTGCTTAATTATAGAAACCGATAGTTCTGAGATAGCATGTGGAGCAATTTTAAAAGCTAGACGTAACAATATTGAACTCTTATGTTGATATAGTTTAAGAACATACACTCCCACCGAACAGAATTATCATATTAATGAAAAATAATTTTTAACACTAAAGAAAAAAAAATTTAAAAAAAATTGGAATTTGCCTAAATGAAACATTTTTAATTAGAACAGATAATAAAATAACAATTTCATATATTAAAGGTAAAATGTGGACTCTTTACCAAATAAAAGATTAATCAGATGACAAAGTTCGTTTTCTGCTTATATTTTTGATGTTGAATATATTGAAGGAACTAAAAATGCTTTAACGATATACTAACAAGAAAAATCTTCCACAACTTTCTCTCCTATCCATTGGTTATCTTGATACATCCTTACCTGATATTCTTGGAAGCATGCCATGTGATGGAATTGTTGTCTGAATTGCCATTCCAAATGTTTGTATTGGTAATAAATCTCGTTTAACTTTGAATGTAAGTTTCTCCGTTACTTTTTCCAGGCTCAGCGCAAGGAATCCATTGAAGTATGTTTGGGTTTCCTGATGCAGCAACTTCTTTTCATCCAACTTACCATTGTTCTTACTCTCCATGGATCTTGAGACAATGATCTCCATGTAGGGATGATTCTTCCACTCCTTTCCTCTAAAACACTTAAAATTTTGAAGATGTTCCAATTCAAGTCCACTGTAGTTTTAATAGTGAAGGAGGGAGCAAAAATTGAAATTTGGTGGTTTTTGGAAGTTACTCGAACTATGGCGCTCAGGCGTTAGACTCACACTAAAAGGGGCGCTTAGGCGCCAATACCAAAAAATTTCAATGGTCCAATTTACTAGTCCCAACCTTTTTTTAATTATCAAATAATTCTTTTGTGCCTCCTTACATGTAAGTCTCTTTATAAACTTAACAACAATCACCACATAAACCAATCCACATCGATAACTATGTGTTGTCTCTCACAAAGCGCTTGGTTTAACGTTGTTAACCTGACATATCCAATGTTTTACTCTAGCTGACCCAACATTAGGATCTCTTCATCATAAGGTTTGTTACCACCGATATAAGGTTTCAATCGATGTCCGTTTATCTTAATTATTTGTTTAATTTTCGGATCTTTAATATCGACAACATGATAATGATAGACTTTCATTACAATAAATTGCCCCAATCACCTGGACTTTAGTTTTTCGGAAAAAAATTCAATCTTGTATTATATAATAAAATATTTTGTTCAGGCTCAAAATCTTTTCTCAAAATCTTCTGATCATGCCAATTTTTCATCTTTTATGTATAAATATTCACATTTTCATAAGATTCATTCCCTATTTCCTCTAGCTCATTTAATTGGAATAATAATTTCTCGTCAGCGTTCCACAAATTATAGTTAAATTCCTTAATAACCCAATAAGCTTTATGCTCCAATTCAAATGATAAGTGACAAGCTTTTTTAGATATGAGCCTATATGGTGGCATTCCAATAGGAGTTTTATAAGCAGACATATAAGTCCATAATGCAGAATCAAGTATAACAGACCAATCTTTTATGTTAGAATTTACAATTTTTTTCAATATTCTTTTAATTTCAAGGTTTCTGCAAAACCACTGGTCTAAGTGTGATAAGTTGTGACAATTCGATATTTAATTCCACATTTCCTTGTTAATGTTTCAACACTATAGTTTTTAAAATGACTTCCCCTATTAGTAATGATCACTTTTGGTATTTTGAATTTGGTAAAAATATTTCTCATTAAAAATTTTCAACATTCTGAGAGTCACATTGGGGTAAAGCAGCAACTTCAATCCATTAAGAAACATAATCCACAGCTAATAAAATGTATAGTTTTCTGGAAGATGGTATAAATGGTACCATATATTCTAAACTCCATAAATAAAAAATTTGAACTTCTCAAGTAAAATTTAAGGGCATTTTATCTCTCTTAGAAATATTGTCTACTCTCTAACATCTATCACAAGTTTTCACAAGTTTTCACATAAGTACATAAGTGTTAACATCCCTAAATAATGTAGACCAATAGAATTCAAATTGTAAAATTTTAAATGCAATATTATCCACTTCAAAATGTCCCTCAAAAGCAGATTTATGACATTTTTGATCAATTTCTTAGGTTTCTTTAATTTGTACACATCTTCGGATGACTAAGTCTTTACATTCTTTAAATAAATAAGGGTCATCCCAAGAGTAAAATCTTGCATCGTGAATGAAAATTTTTTTCTAGTGGCTCGTTAATCCGTAGGATAAAATATTACTAACTAAATAGACATACCGCGAAATATGCCACTCAACAATAACATATAATTGTTCATCAGGAAAAATTTTACTTATTACATCATCAAATTGGAAAAAATTTATTTATTACATCATCAAATTTTTCATAATTTTCCTGTTCAAGTCTCGAAAAATGATCAATAATTTGATTATCTGAACTCCTCCTATCCACAACTTGAAAATTAAACTCCTGCATAAGGACCCATCTAATTAACCTTGCTTTTGCATCCTTCTTCAACATCAGATATTTAATAGCAGAATGATCATTATGCACAATACATTTAGCTCCAAAAAGATAAAGCCTAAATTTTTCAAAAACATATACTATTACCAATAACACCTTTTTAGTATTAGTGTAATTAATTTGTGTTTCGTTAAGAGTTTTACTGGCGTAATATATAACTTTAAAAATTTTATTGTATTTTTGCCCTAATATAGTCCTAATGGCATAATCACATGTAATGATTAATTTTTCCTTTAATAATTTGAAGGCATTTAGACGTTCCTCGTTAAAATCAAATGTCGCGTCTTTTTCTAAAAGATGATATAGAGGTTTATCAATTTTTGAAAAGTCTTTAATATATCGCCTATAGAACCCAAAATGTCCTAGAAAACTTCTAACTCATATCATTGATGTAGGAGGTGGTAATTCAACAATAACTTGAATTTTTCCTAGATCTACTATCATGTCATTTTCAGAAAATTTATATCCTAACACAATTCCTCCTGTACCCATAAAATGACATTTTTCCCAATTGAGAACTAAATTTATTTTTTCTCAGCATTTAAGAACCTTGGCTTAATGATCTAAAAATGAATCAAAAGAGGTTCCAAAAATTGAGAAATCATTCACAAAATCTTTAATTCCTTCTCAATCAAATCGCAGAAAGTAGACAACACACACCATTGAAAAGTTGCAGGTTCATTACATAAACCGAATGACATTTTTCTAAAAGCAAGTCTCGTACAAACTTGTAAATGTAATCTTATACTGATCCCAAGGAGTAATAGTGATTTGGTGGTATCTAGAATAAACACCAAAAAAGCAAATATATCGGTGCTCAGCTAGTCTATCCAACATTTGATCCAGAAAAGGTAGTGGAAAGTGATCTTTCCTAGTGGCGAGGTTTAATTTAATTTTCTATGAGGTTTAATTTTCTATAATTAATGCATATACGCCACCCAACGACTTGTATTGTTGGAATTAATTCATTCTGTTTGTTAACAACTACTGTCCCTCCCCCTTTCTTAGGACCAAAATGAATAAAACTAACTTAAACACTATTAGAAATATGATAAATAACTTTAGCATTCAACCAGTTTAAAATTTCTTTCTTTACCACATCTTTCATGATATGATTCAATCTCCTTTGAGGATCAACTATAGGCTTATGATCATCTTTCATTAATATTTAGTGCATACAAATTAAAGAGCTGATTTCCTTAATATCAACTAATGTCCATCCAAAAGCTTTCTTATAATTTTTCAAAGTCCGTTATTTTTTCTTCTTGAGCTTCAGTTAAATCTAAGGATACTATAACATGTAATGTTGATGAGTTTCCTAAAATGCATACTTTAAATGCATTGCTAGTATCTTCATCTCAGGTTTAGGAGGTTTTTTCAATTGAAGGGAACATAGTTTTACTATTCTCAGTAGTGTTCGAAATCTCAAAATTTTCTTGAATATAATTTGAATCCTCGGTATTTTTCTCATTTGATTTATCTTGCAAATCAATTTCATTTTCATCCTCCAATTCTTTTTGATTAGTTATAAATTCACGTCTTTATTGGAAATGATTAACAATCAAGTAGCCAATAATATCCTTTTTATAAGATTTATCATCTTTTTCTTTAGTTGAATACTTCATAGATTTAAGCACATTAAATGTAACTTTTTGGTCATTAGCTCACATGGGTAACTCTCATTTATGCACATCTATAGTTGCTCGTCTAGTGGCAAAAAATTCACCCTAAAATGATATGAATTTCTTTTATCTTCTTCCATATTTAATACAATGAAATCCACTGGGAAGATAAACTTATCGACTTTCACTAATACGTCCTCTATAACCTCCTTAGGATAAGTGATAGATCGATAAACTAACTAAAAGACTACAGTAGTAGGAGAAATCTCTCCTAAACTTAATCTTCTGAATATATATAATGACATGAGGTTAATGCTAGCTCCTAAATTACATAAAGCTTTTCCACAACTTTTTTTCAATTGCATAAGGTATAGTGAAGCTACTAGGATCCTTGAGTTTTTGAGAAAGTTTTTTCTGAATTATTGCACTAAATTCTTTGCTTAGTGCAACTGTTTCATAATCTTTAAATTTTCCTCTTTTTGTCTAAATTTTTTTTTATAAATTTAGCATAACTTGACATATGTTCCAAAGCTTCAACAAAAGGAATATTGATCATAAATTTTTTAATTATCTTGAAAAGCTTTGAAAATTGTTGATCCACTTTTTTTCCATTTAAGTTTCTGAGGAATAGGAAGTGGTGGTCTTTTTAAATTAATCTTAGTTGGAGACAGGCTTTTCCACATCTTTAGGAACTGTTTCTTCAGATTTTTTCAGTTTCTAGAGTTTCTCTCTCAACTTTAATCTCTTTA
This sequence comes from Phalaenopsis equestris, assembly GCF_001263595.1. NCBI lineage: Eukaryota > Viridiplantae > Streptophyta > Magnoliopsida > Asparagales > Orchidaceae > Phalaenopsis > Phalaenopsis equestris. The sequence goes on along the minus strand of NW_018164840.1, from coordinate 84,778 downwards.
TGAATTCCAACATTTAATTTCTTTCCTCTCCTAAGTTGGACAACTTTAAGTTCCTCTTGTTCTTTGTTTTTGTCTTTTAGATTTATTTTAGTATTGTTAGGAAGTATCCCCTGAGGCTTATTGCTAAGTGCATAACAATTTATCTCAGTTGATTCTCAATATTTCTAATTACAACACTATGACTTTGTAATTGATTACCCATCTATAACACAACTTCTTTTATAGACAACTTCTTTTCCTTAAGTTATTAATTATTAAAGTCAGGAGGATAAGAAGGTCTATAGTTAATATTTTCAGTTTTTCAAAATTTTTTTATTTTGAAATTATTTTTCTTAAATATTTTTAATCAACACAATAATTTTTCTAAAATAATTCCACAATTTCAATAAAATTTCTAAGTCTAATAAAAACTCCATCATTTTGCCGGCAATGATGCCAAAAACTTGACCTGAATCACAACTACTCAGATTTTTATGTTCTAAAAGATGACAAAAAACTTGACACAGTTTCTATTTTGCGGCTAGTGTGAAGAAATGAAATGTTATAAAGTATGGAATAATAATTTTCACTTTAGGAGTACTACACAAGTATACATATCGTTTCAAGTAATATAGAATTTTCTATAAAAACCCTAGTATCAATCTCACAGTCAAGTTGTAATTCTTTGTAAGGACTTTTAGTGAAGCTTTTACTTAAAATTGTAGATATATCTAGAGAGTATAATAGCAAACTCAGATGTAAAGTAAAACTACTAAATTCCTACAAATTCTATTTAAAACTAAATCTAAATGCAGAAATTTTGAGCTATGCTCAATGTAGAAGAGAGTTATAATTATGAAAAGAATTTTTCCCCTTGTAATGAGTTCATAATATGTGTCAAAATAAAATGGTTTAAAGGTTTAAATAATGTATTGTGACAAATAGGAACATACTTACCCTCTCCTAAGTGCATAAAACACATTAGCTAATCTAAAGTAAGTTCCTTCTTATATGGTAAAGTAAGTTCCTTGTTATATGGTAGTGCTGAATAGATTCTAACCTCTCACTTCTAGATTACCCACTATGTCATCTCTATAGGACCTACCAGAGACTTCAACTTTCAACTCTAGACCAAATTGGTAAAGGATCTAGCCTGTCACTCTAGAAACAACAATTTTACAACCATCAAAACTTATCTCCCTATCTATTTGCACACTTCTTAGATTGTGGTCGCCCTCCTCGTAAGGTTAGTGTGGTATTCACTACTTGGGTGAAATCATAGCCCTCCTGGGTCATTATGTTTCGCAACGGAATTTTAACATTACAAGTGACCAGTTTACAAAATAAATAAAGAACTAGTGAAAATACCATTACAATTTTCAGAGCAAAAGATATTCTAAACAAATCAAATCCTCCACAAGACTACTTCTTATTGCAAGGAGAAATAAAAGAAAAAAATACTCAGAATTCATGGGGATAATAAAACAAAACACGATTTATATTAAATCTCAAGTTCACAACACAAAACTTAAACACAAATACAAATAATTATCTGAAACTCTTCACCAAGCAATCATTTGAAGTTCCTTGACTTCATTGACTCCAATAAACTCTTACAAGAATCACAACACTCTTATGGTAGTCACCCACTCTAATGGGGGTCTAAAATGACTCCACACGTACACACACTCACTTCCCCACGCTGTTACACGCACTAGCACTCCTTAGCACCAACTTTTTCATTTGGACTTCATCCTTATATGTGAACCTCTGAAAATCATCAAGGGTTGCTTTCGACACCTCTTCAAAATTCAGCCAAATTCGTTGAATAAATGTGGTAATTGTTTCTGTCTCCTAGGCACCCAACTATGACGCCTAGGCGTCAGTCACGTTTGTACTCTGTCGCTTAGGCGCTAGAAGTGGCGCTTCTTCATAACTCCATTTTGCATTGATTTTCACTTATTTTCCTATAAACTCCATTTCCCGCACCTAAAAAATAAAAAAACATGCAAAATAATTTTCATTAAAATGTAATATTATAAAAAATAAGCATGAAATGTATATATAAAATAGGTAATTTTAACGCATGTTAGTGTAAGAACCTCTTATATGGATTAAGGCGCCCTACTCCTTAATGTGGTGTTCATCGCATCTTTGAAAATGAAATAATCTAAACAACCAAAAATAATTAAACCCTTTCAAAACAATACAAACATCAAAACATACATCAAAGAAAAGCAAAGTAAATCAAATTTAACCTAAAAATTCAAATTTAGAATACACTCTTTTAATCCTTAGCAGAACTTCTTAAATGTCCCCAATTTTAAATTTAAATCCAATTCTTTTACTCTAAAATCTAATTTAATTTCTTCGGTCTATTATAGATATGTTACTTGGGCAGTCATGCTGGTTTGTTGATCACTTCGGTCAACAATACGTGTGGTGTGCCTGGTTGACACACCCCACCTATTGGGGGTCTATTTGTTCACCTCGTTTTTGTTGATGTCAAATTCTTCTCTTTATGAACCTATGAGCTAGTCTTAGGACTTTCCTATGGACTATCTTAGAGGACTAGTGAGGGAATCTACACCCCCATAGGAATTCTAAATAATTCTTGACTCCTCTTGTGAAGTCTCACCTAAGTGGTCACAAGCCTCCAAATATCATTTGTGATGGCTAAGACCAACATGTGGAGACTCAAGAGTGAGTTCCTTTAGGTTCAATCACGACTTAGGACAACCCTAAGTGGCTCAAGTTTGGTCTCACACACACCTACATGCACTCAAGCTCTTTCAATCCCCTACTTACCCCGAAACCCTAAAATCACATACACTGAACCTACCTCATTAACTCTTTGGGGAACTCACATAGGTGGTCCCAAGCCCTTAGCCTTTGGTTAAGATGGGTAAGACCAACATGTGAAAACTCAAGAATGAGTTCTCGTTTGTTGTTATATGGTCCCGAATTAATTCCTTCATAGCAAAACTTAAAAGCCCATGAATGAGGCCCAATTTGAATTTGATTAAGCCTGTCATGACAAATTTCCTCTTCACAAACTTAATTAAAAAAATTTAAATTTAAACATTATTGTCATGCACCATGCATACATGATGAAACCCATCTATTTTTGGGCCTCATAACATTCTCTCACCTAATTTTCAACATGTGGAGACACCGCTCGGCCGAAGGGGAGAAGTACATAAACCTAAGAGAAACTCTGTCAAATTGCTTCCAAAGCTTCTTACACTTGCCCTAAGTTCAATCCCACCATTTTCCAGCCTTCAACCCCCACACAGAACCCTAATTTCCATGCTCAATTCTAGGGCTATTTTAGGCCTTTGAAAGAAACCCTTTAAAACCCAAAATTAATCATCCCATAAGTTTCATAGCACCTCCAAATCACTTCCCCAATTAAAAGCCCCTCTCCTGAGCACTCTAACCTAGTCCTAGACCAAGCATGCTCCACCTCTTGATCAAAATTATACCTAAGTCTTACCTCAACTCAAACCAATGCTTGGAAGACGTTCGTGGACTCAAGGCGAAGCTCGGGATTAAACCCATATGAGGCCTTATCTTTTAGACAAAGGTATAGATCAAAATCCCTAATTTTAGCCTCGGTTTGAACCTTTGTGAAGAAAAATTGCATTTCATGCATATCTAGCCATATAGATGTGTTCGTTTTACTTAGATGAAGGTCTAGGAATAAACCACACTTAATTTGGTTGAGTATCGAGCATGATCTTAGTGTTATAACATGAAAAGTTCTCGGCTTAGGGTGATCGGAGACGATGAATGGATGTCGTCCGTTTCCGCGTGTATCGGACGAGCGGTCGAGATCGAGTTGGATGAGCGAATGGAATGCAATTCGCAGACACTCATGACAACCGACGTGGAAAGAGCAACTAATCGGAGCGCGCCGCGTGGGCGTTTGGAGCTACTGAGAATGACGCAGCGTTGCGTCAGATAAGTAGAAAATTAGGGTATTTTGGAATTATTTAATTACAAGAACTTTAAAAATTGATATCTTTGTGTAGAAAAATTATCAAAATAAAATAAAAATATCTTTGTGTTCAGTGAACAGGGAAGAATTTATTGAACCAAAAAATAAAAAAAAATAGTTACTAAATTTTTTATTTTTAATTAATTAATAACTCAAGAAGAAAAATTAATATTAATTAACTAAATAACTATTCAAATTAAATGAAAATTGGAGGGTTTGTTCCTAATGATATTAGGCACATTCTTTGATTTTTTCAAGATCACAGAACATCCCTATGATCAAAAGCCCTATTTTCCTAGATCTCTTAGTTTTACTTTAAGTAAATAATTAGATAAAATAAAATAAAAGTCTGAAAATTACAAAATCAGGTTTGGTAGGTTCCCTCTGGTCAGAGCACTTTAGGAAAGAAAAATCAAATTTAAGAGGTTCAAAATACATTTTTTCATTTAAAACTAATAAAAATTATAAAAAAATTATTAACATACAAAATAATTAAAAAAAATCATCTAAACATCCCAAAATGAAGAAAATGATTTTGTAGTGTCCTCGTAAAAATTTAAAAGTTAGTTATTTTTAATATAAAAATATATTTTCTAATAATTAGTAATTTTTGCTTAAAATAATTATATAAAATAAAATAAAAGTCAGAAAATTATGAAAATTATTTTTGAAGTTTCTTTAAGATTGGAGGAAACCGGGAAAAATAAAATTGAAATCAAATTAAAAAGTTCATTTTGGAGTTATTTTTAAAATTAAAAATAATCAAAAATATAAATATACCTTAAAATGTCACAAATTATTCCATAATTTCAAAAAACAAATTAAAAGTATTTTCATAAATTTTTAAAGATGTAAAAAGATATTTTTAGCATGTAAATGTATTTTCCATTTTTGAATAAAATAGTTATAAAAAATGATATAAAATATAAAAAATATAAAATAAGTTTCTCTAAGTTCTTTGAGGGCTAAGAAGTTTATGAAAGTATAAAATTTTATTTTTGAAATAAAAATGTATTTTTAAAATTATTTAATCATTGAAATCAATTAAGAAATCACAAAAATTAAAATACTTTTAAAAAATTAACAAAATTTATTTTTAATGGTTCTTTGTTCTAAGTGAACCTCTTAAAATTATCCTAATGTCAGAAGAGATGTTTTGGTTAGTAATATTAATTAATATTGAAAATTCCTAAAAAATTATAAAAAATTAAATAAAAATCAGAAAAATATAAATTCATCTTTGATGTGTAAATTAACCCATGAAAAGGGTGGCAAAAAAGTTTTAAAGCCATTTGAGTTAAATTAAAGAAATTATGAAGTAAAGATCCCTAGTATGGTAATTATGGAATTTTGAACTAAAGATAAAAATTTAGGTTGAATCAATGAGTAAATGAGTAATGATCATGATAATTAATTTTCTAAAGTCATTGAAACACAAATGGTTAAAATGTAGAAATCGATTCATTTAATTTTCTATAAAAGGTAAAATTGTACTCAATCAAATTGTTATGGATTGAGAGATAATTAATTCTTTGATGATCTTATTTTGAGGGGATTGAGTTATGAAAATAATAACTCACTAATTTAAACCCCTAATTAATGGTTAAGTGTAATACAATCTCTCAATGAAGATTAAACACCATGTCATAGAACTTCTACAAAATTACAACTTTCCCCCTTTAACCTTTTGGAGATCAACAGTGAATTAGGGTTGATTTAAAATTACTTAATGAGGCTTAGAAAATAAATATAAGTAATCATAAACATTGTTGAAACACTATGAGCTCACGTTAAAATGAAAAGAGATGGATGGTTCCTTAATAACTAGTTTGCCATAAGGATTCTTACTCATATAATTCATCAACATTACAGTGAGTGATTAGTTGCCCTTACTCATGAGTTAATTTACACACCAAAGTTCACTTAGCATAAGTTAACACACCTCAACAAAAACTTAACTTAACTAGGGTTGATTAATTTATTGACATAATAAGTTTAGGTGAACTTGGAATGATAAAAAAACTTCTAAAGTGTTTTAGGGTTATGCCTCAAATACCTCCGCAAGATTCTGAACGTTGAGAAGGACAACTGAACCTATTACAATTCCTTGAAGAAAATCATCTGCAAAATCCTATAGGGACCCACCAAGATATGATTCAGGACCAGTTAATTCGCTAAATTTTGATAAATTACCCTACAATACTTATCCTACATTTAAACCCAATGCTCAAGGGTTTGAGTCTTGAATAAGGTATTCAAATCCTTATGAGAAATTAGGAATATTTGTTTATGCCACATATGGATCATCGAACTAGTGAGCCAGAGGTCTTGGTGGCGAGTGCAATGACGACATAGCTTATGTGTGCCAAAAGAGGGATATATAGTGGGATTTGGAATAGTTTATCCTATCTCGTGGATGCTCAATAAAGAGAGGGGATAAGATCGATGATACTATTCACCAACCCATGGTAGGAGTTGTCTCTACCTCTTTTAGGTTACTGGTACTCCTAGTTTGATTAGAGTGATTAGCTCGTGAACTATAATATTTTACATGACATATAACATCATAAACTTAACAAAAATCCTTTTGCGACGTGATTACTTTTGAATGTTAAATAACCCTATTTGCTTGAAAACTAAAAGAATTTTTGATGAAATCTTATAAAGGTCTACGGGCTAGTCACCTGGATAGAGGTTAGGAGTTGCCTTCCTCAGATTGCCAAGTTGGTGGCTTTTTCCAGTGTTGTATAATAAAACAAACAACTTAGCGCTGAGCCCCCACCTTCACTAATGTCTTACAATTAGTCACGGTCTTCCATATGTGGCAGTGGGTTTTGATTTACCTGCTAGTGTTTTTCCAACATTAGTTTTGGGTTTCTTTTGTGCTAGATTTTCTTTGTAATTTGTTTAAAATTCCTATACTTATTATACCAAGCTTATGCTACTATCCTACGTAGCTGTAGTAGGAGCACCAGGTACGCATACCATAATTTATTTACTGCACTTTTTGTACTTTATCTTACAACATTTTCTTACTTATGCATGTTTCACTTTACCTGCGAACAAAACAAAAAATTCACTTTCTAAAATAATAATACACCTTTAAAACTTTGAATGCACTTAATCTACTCCTTTTTGGGTTTATCAGGATCTCTCAGATGAGGTAACCTACGAATGCTAAAGACAATTCTTTAGTCTAGATAATTTTAACCAATTGTTTTGACTAAGTAAGTTTAAGAAAAAATAGTGGTGCCGTGACGACGGAACCATGGGATCTTGATCGGTGTCGCTTAACTTAAATTGAAATTTTTCCTAAATGTTTGAAAAATAATGACAAATAAAGCCAAAATATAATACAAAAATGATCATAATTCTTGAGGTCATTACATCGATGAAGAGCATTGGAGCAAGCTATGAGAGACGAATGCCGACAATCTACAACAACAAAAGAAGTTTACATCGGCTAAACCTTTTCTTAGAGTTAAACAATAAGCCATAGGATTTTGAAGTAGTCTGCCTAGTGCGACATAAACCTTCACTCTATTTTTAGGCTTTTATGCATTGTGTAATATAAGCCCTAACTCACCTTAGGATTCCGAGATTGTCATCCAATACAATATAATCCTCCTATCTTCCAGACTATTTGTATAATCAGATGTTATGCAAGTATAAGCCATATTATTAAAAATTGTAAGGTTTGAACTTAAATAATTTCACTTCAAATATATAAAGCCGAGACACTGTAGAATAACTTAGGAAGTCACTGAGGTTAGCCTCTGTCCCGTGACGTTCCCTAGTTTTCACTCATTTGATTCCTAAAATAATTGTTCTTACTCGATCCTTTCACAATTGTTATTCATTACAAACTATCTCGAAAACCTAAACTTTGAATATATTGAAGACGAGACCCTGATCTTTATCGAGCTTTTTCTTAAGTGACTTCGGTCATTTAGGATATAATTAACTATAGGGGCTTGCGCTTATAGGGAACTTCAGAACCTAGGTAATATAAATCCTATCTTTTCATTTTATATTAGTTAGGGGGATCTATTGGTCGTACACAAGGTTTGCAGACCAAACAAATGTCATATGTTTCTTTAGTTTATATGATTGAGCTCACTGTCATACCTATCTATTCGGGATAGTGTATTGCGTGTAATGTCTTGCTCGATCACTTAAACTATTAAAATGTATGTAAACTTTTTATTCTCTTATTATTTTTCAAAATTAAAATTTTATTTTTCCAAATCAAAATTATATGTATCTTAATTTGCAAAGAATACTTTCCAAAAAAATTAAACATAAAACGACCTATAGGTGCCAATGCGTAGTAGCACCTGAGGGGTATCAAGTTTTTGGCGCTGTTGCCGAGATACAATAATAATTTAACTTAGGACATTTTTAGTTGAACTTTGAGGTCTTAAAGTTTGAAAACTGTAGTGTTAACTATTAGTTTTCATTGTTTATTTTGAAAAAACTAAGAAAAATAAAATTTAATTTTTTTTTTTATTTTGTGTGAATCTTACCTATTAGATTCTCTAGTCCATATATGCATAGTTCAGGACCTACGGGACTTGCATCATATGATTTTGAGCTAGAGAGAACTATTATGAAAATTAGAAAATAAAAGAGACTTGAACAAATAATAGGAGTAATGAAAAACAACCCATATAACAACCCAAAAACTCTGAAACCAACTCATGATCATCCAACTACACATAGACCCTTTAAGAGATTATGTTAATCCTATGACATATGAAAATAACTTAACCATTCAGACCCCTATCATAGAAGCTAACACATTCAAACTGAAATATGTTATCTTCCAAATGCTGCAGAACAACCAATTTGTGGAAAGCTTGTATGGGATCCAAACTTACACTTACCGAGTTTCTTAGAACTCTGCACCACGTTTTGCTATAATGGTGTTTCCAATGACGTTGTTAGGGTAAGGCTTTTCCTTTTCTCCTTTAGGAATAAAGTCAAAATATGATTAAATTTATTAGCACTCGGATCATTTAAGACATGAAATGACTTAACCTATAAATTTCTAGTTCAGTATTTCCAACCTTCAAAAATGGTTAAATTGAGGAATAAAATCACTTCATTTTTCTAGTATGAAGGTGAGTCAATTTATGAAGCTTGGGAACGATTCAACAAACTTTTTAGAAAGTTCCCTCATCATGTGTTACCTGATTGGCTGATAATTTAGATATTTTACAATGGTTTTGTAGGATCTATTAGGTCTATTATAGATGTCGCCGCTGGTGGTTCACTTATGTCAAAATTATTTGATGAGGCCCATTCTCTGATTGAGGAGATGACTAACAACAACTTTCAATGGCCTTCTGAAAGTGTTAACCCCTAGTGTACATGGCACAAACATGCTTTTAATTTTAACTTAATATTTACTTGTCTTCAAATGACTCTTTTACTACATAAAAATATGATTTATGAGAGAGATTAACTTATAAACTTCTATAATTTATTTTAATAAATATAATAGTATAACTTAAGAAATTTTTTTAATAATTTAAGTTAAAACTACAAGTATAAAAACATCTAGTAATAAAGTCTAAGCTTTCTCAATCTCCATTTATTTCTAGAAGAATTGTAATTTTTCATATCAAAGATACTTAGAATGTTCATATGAAAAAGAATTTCATGAAAACTTTATTAATAAGGATGCTAATACTCAGATAGATGCTAAATTAATAAGGATGCTAATACTCAGATACAAGTTTAGAAAATGTAATAAAACTTTTTTCTTCAAGTTGATTCAAGTGAAACCAATTCTTGATTAAACATCTCCTCAAGTTTCCCCTCACATATTTTCTTTTCTTTTCCTTTACTTCTTTTCTTTTTTCTTTTTTTTTTAATTTTCTTTTCTTTAAGATCATTTTCAATCCTTTCTTTTATTTTCTTTTTCAAGTTTGAATTACTATATCTGGATAACATTTAATAATTTTGAACTTCACTATCCTTTTCTTAAAGTTAAAACATCTTACCTTCGTTCATTTTATAAATTCATATTAGCTTCGAAGATTCTTCATGATGGAGGCAGAGTCTGAATTTCATTCTTTTCTTTTTATATGAAACTCTAAGGTTTTTAATAGTTCAAAAATGCAATTTCCTTTGTGTTAAATAGAAAAATAAAGTCTTATCCTTTCATACTAAATATCTTTACTCTAGAATTAACCTTCATTATTAAAGATTTTTGCTTAAATTTACAATAATATTTAAAAACAAAAATATAGTTATTTAAAGTTAAAATCTAATATCTAAGGTCAAGTTAAATTAATTTTAAAAGTATAGTTAATTGATGGCAAATAAAATTTACTTTACTTTTCTTAAATAAATTTTCTTTCCCTCAAACTTAAATTTTTAAATAATAAGTAATGCATGTAGTTAAAAATTATAGTTGAAAGAAAATAGTAAAAGCATAAAAATAAAACTAAATTGTAGAAGATTCTGAATATGAAACTTGGCTCTGACACACTGCAGGTACTAATTTAAAATGTACTGGTTTTAAAGCATTAAATAAAACATAATATATCAAAGGGTTTGCTAAGAAAAAATAAATTAAAGACATAAACAGTAAATTAAAGATACTAACAATGCTGAAAAATAAAAATCTACAATTTACAGTTACACAAACAAACAAGTTCAAATCAAAGCACATAAATTTTTCCAATCTTACCAACAAAAAATTTAAAAGAACAACAATAAATACAATTAGATAAAACTCAGTAAATCTTCATTCACCATCCTCCTCCTCCTCCTCCTCCTCATCATCTTTTTCTTCTTTGTTTTCTTGCGCATAAGGCGTGAAGTTGGGGCATGCAGAAAACTCTACAGTATGATCACCCCTCAGAAATTTAACCATCGCCTCTTGATGTGCAATGTCATGTTGTACTCTTCTCTGCTTAAAATCATCATTGTAAGCATTTTTTGATTTCAAACCTCCTATTCTGTTTTGTATTACTATAATATCTGATTGTTGAATCATTAGTTGCTCCATAATATTTTCAAGTGAAACAGAACCAGAAGTAGATAGTCTTGCAGCTAATGTAGAGGGCATATCACTACTTCCACTTCTAGATCCAGTAAATGATTCAAATTTATGCACGGTGGGTTTTCCAATTGGCTTAAGTGGTTGCAACATTTCTTCATTCTTATAAAATTCTACTCCTGATTGTTCACATAAAATGAATATCAGGGCAGGATAACCCAAACCACTAGTTGTCCCACTTCTAACAATACTTTGAGCATTATGCACAATAAGAGCATCAATATCAACCACTTTCATTTGTTGAATGCAAAAACTCAGTACTGCTCTCTCCTTAGTTACTTTACTCAGGTCATTGGTTGGAAGTAATTTTGTAGAGATAAAGTAATGTCATGCTTTAGATTGCACATCTAACATGGAAGTCGAGAAATTGACTTTGTGATTATATTTAATCTTCCATTCTCCCCTTCCATCAGTGAGATAGACAACTGCTCCATCAAATGATGAATCAGAAATCACAAATGCAGAATAATCACAATAAAATTCATTTCGTAGCCTATAAAGTGCATTGATTCTTTCTCGAGTAAATTCAACATGTTTACCTCTAACATAAATGTGCTCGTTAGTCATTACCCAAAGATTGGCATAAAATTCTCGAATTATAGAAACAGTGGATATTGCGGTGAAGTATCAAAAGGTTTACCAGTTTCGAGCTATTATCAATCTTTCAATCTCTCCTTCAGCGTTTGAAAATGCACGTTCCTGAATCAATTTTTTTGTTCCCATCACAATATTGTAATTGTATTAAGCCTTCAAATTCACGAATCGCCTCGCATCAACATTTCCTGAAGGTTTTCTCCTCTTCACTCTTTAGAGTCGTAGGGATTTCTAAATAAATTCACATAAAATTCAAATAAATTTACAATATCATAAATCAAACTCCAAAAGTTTGAATATTTGGTAAGAAACGTTTCACCATGGGTTATCTTTAAACTTTTTCAACAAAAAACTTGAATTTTTTGGATTTCTGAAATGTAGGAAAAATCCATGGTGAAAATAAAAAATTTCTAAGTTAAAGTAAAGCTCTTACCAAGGAAAGATAAAATCTAAGACTTTTTAGCCTTCAAATCTCCTCAAATCCACCAAATGAAAAACCCTAGGTTGAGTTTCGACCTTAGTTTAGAAGTAGGAGATGACCCAAGCAGTAAAAATGGGGTTTTACAGGGGTTTTCTGTGGTATTAAGTAAATCTGAGCGTTTTCAGAAAACTGGCACCACTGGCGCCAACACAAAAAATTTTTAGATTTTGATTCTCTTTTAAAATTTGCTTTATACCAAATAAGATCAACCTTTAATTAACTTAATTAAACACTTATATTCATAATTAAACAATTTTCTCACAACATTTTTTCACAAACAACACAGAACTCACATTTATATATAAAATCCAAATGATTACAAATCAACATTTTTCAAGCTAATACATCTAATTTAGCTTCAAAATCAAACTATGCACACTAAAGCTGAAAACTAAATATTAATTACTCAAGATATGACACAGTTAAAGTTCAACAATAAAAGTAAATGAAATCTCACATAAACACATTACACACATACGCAATCATAATTATGAATTCCATTCTAAAACGAATTCAAACATCTTCTTCACTTTCATCTTCTTGAATGTTTCCCATGAATTGGTAGTGAACGTATAAGTTGTAAAGAAATTTGTCCGTCGAATCTTCTTCAATCCAAGCATTTTTCTTGAACATTTGCACCATACCTTCTTCAAAACGCCTGGTATGTTCAAATTGTTTTTTCATCTTTCAATCAAAATTATCAAATATATCAGAAATGTTTCCAATTGAATTCATAATATTTTGTACCTTTTTCTCCAACTTTTTGATCTATTTCAAAATATCATGCAAACTATAAGGAAAGTGAGACTGAATATGTGATGAATTTTGAGATGATTGATGAATTTCAAAATATCATGCGAACTATAATAGGAAGAAAACCCGCAAAAAACTGCCCAAAAGGGCCTTTAGAAGCTTCTAAATTTGTCTTGGTAACCGTGACGCTTCTGACATCGATTTCACGCGTCAGCTCTCTAGAAAATGGCGCCTCTAGCGCCAGTTTAGATTTCTGTACCATTTCATTTTAAATATAAATAACTCTCAAATCTTTCATAAAATTTGGTAAATAAAGATATTTTAAAGTATTTTCTTAATATGTAAGTCTCTCAAGTACACAATAGCAAAATTAACAAAGATAATTTTGGATTGTCTCACACAAAACGCTTGGTTTAATGTCGTCAGTCTGACATTCCCAATCTTTACTCTGGGTGACCTAACATTACAGCCTCTTTAAAAATTGGTCTTTGACCATCAAAAAATGATTTCCGTTTGTGCCCATTCACTTTAAATATCTTTTAAGTCTTGGGATCTTCAATATTAACAACTTCATAGGGGTAGACTTTTACAACGGTGATTTTTCCTGTCCACCTAGACTTTATTTTTCTAGGAAAAAATTTCAGTCTTGTATTATATAATAAAACTTCCCGTCCATACACAAATTCTTTTTTTATTATCTTCCGACCGATCATGTCATTCCTTAATTGTCTCTTTATATATCCTAACACTATCATAAGTTCCATTCTTAATTTCTTCAAGCTCATTCAGTTGTAATATTCTTTTTGCACCAGCATCTTTTTAATTAAAACTAAACTCCTTAATAGCCCAATAAGCTTTATGCTCCAATTCTACATGTAAGTAACAAGTCTTCCAAAAAATTAATTTGTGTGGGGACATTCCTATGGGCGTCTTATAAGCTCTTCTATAAGCCTATAATATAGTATCTAATCTAGTATACCAATCCATTTTATTAGGATTTACATTTTTTTTCAAGATTCTATTAATTTCACGATTAGATACTTCTGTTAGACCACTAGTCTGGGGATGATAAGCAGTAGCAATCCTATATGATAAAATACCACTAACAATGTAGTTTGTAATATTAGCATACCACAATATTTTCAATTCTTTATTAGTATAAAGTTGTTTATCAGGAAAAGTTTCATTAATTTCTCTTTCAAGATCAAATGTTTCTTTCTGTTCCAGCCTAGATAAATGATCTATTATTTGATTATCAGATCCTTTCTTATCTATCACCAAAAAATTAAATTCTTGCATCAAAAGTACTCATCTAATTAATCCTAGTTTTACATCCTTCTTTTGCATCAAATATTTTATAGCATAGTGGTATGTATGCACAACACAATTAGCTCCAATTAGAAATGACCTAAACTTATCAAAAGCATACACAATGGCAGTAACTCTTTTTCAGCTAATAATTCTCTTTTAGTAGTGATATAATTAATTTGAGCATCATTTAGAGTTTTACTAACACATTATTTAACTTTAAAAATTATCATATATCTGCCCTAAAACATTTCCAATTGCATAATCACTTGCATCACACATTACTCGAATAGTTCTCCCAATCAGGTAAAACAATTATAGCAGTGATCAATTTTTCCTTCAATATTTCAAAGGCATTAAGGCACTCTTAATTAAAATCAAACACTCTTGATTAAATAAGGCACTCTTAATTAAAATCAAATTTTGTATCTTTTTCCAAAAGTTGGCATAAAGGCTTTGAAATTTTTGAAAAAAATTTAATATACCGTTTGTAAAAACCCACATGTCCTAAAAACTTTTAACTCTTCTTGCAGTAGTAGGCAGATGTAGGTTAGTTATAGCTTGAATTTTTGCCAGATCTACTTTCATTACATTTTCTAAAATTTTATGCCCAAGTATAATTCCTCCCGCAACCATGAATTGACATTTTTTCTAGTTTAATACTAAATTCGTCTTTTCACATCATTCTAGAATTTTTTTCTGTATGATTTAGACATATTTTAAATGAAGTTTCAAACACTAAAAAATCATCCATAAGGACTTCTATCTTTCTTTAAATTAAATCACTGAAAATTCACATCATTCATCTTTGAAATGTTGCAGGTGCATTACATAAATTAAAGGGCATTCGTCCAAAAGCAAAAGTACCATAAGGACTAGTAAATGTTGTCTTCTCTTGATCTTCTAAAGCAATTAGAATTTGATGATAGCTGATATATCCATCTGAAAAGCAGAAATATGTGTGCCCAGCTAGTCTTTCTAACATTTTATCCAAAAAGTGTAAGGGAAAGTGATCTTTTTAGTGGTTAAATTTAATTTTTTATAATTAATGCAGATTCGTCATCTAGTGACTTGTCTTATTGGTATTAATTCATTATTCTCATTTGTCATAACAGTCACACCTTCTTTCTTAGGAACACAATCAATTGGACTCACCCAAGTACTGTCTGAAATATGAGATATTATCCCTGCATCTAACCATTTTAAAATCTCTTTCTTTACAGCTTTCATCATAGGATTTAATCTCCTTTGAGGATCAACATTTGATTCATGATGTTCATCCAATAATATTATGTGCATACAAATCGAATTACTGATTTCTTTAATATCAACCAATAACCATCCATATGCTTTCTTATATCTTCTTAAAGTTTCCAACAACTCTTTTTTTGTGCTTCACTTAAATATGTAGGAAGTGCTTTTACTTCTAGTTGAAGAGGTTTTACCGTCGAAGAAATCAAATTTTTGTTATTATATGTAGGATCCAACAATTCAAATTGTTCATGAACAAAATCCAATTTTTCATTACTCCCTTCCATAGATTTATCTTGAATTATATCGTCATCCTCGTACTCCAAATATTCTTTTTCAGTTTTCTTTTCAAATTTATTTCTTAAATTTTCATTGCTTAAATAGTCGTTAATATCCATTCTGACGTATTTGTCATCTCTTCCGTTTGCTTGGTATCTCATAGACTTTGCAATATTAAATGTAACTTCTTGATTGCTGACTCATCTTTAATTCTCTCTTCTGTACATCTATCGAAGCTCTTACAGTGACAATAAATGATCTTCCTGAAATGATAAAATTTCCTTATCTTCCTCTATATCTAACACAATAAAATCTATAAGAAGGATAAATTTATCAACCTTTACTAAAACATCTTCTGTAACTCTCTTAGGATAGGCAATCGAACTATCAGCTAACTGAGGAGTTATAGTAGTAGGTGAAATTTCTCCTAAACCCAATCTTATGAAAATCGATAGAAGTATAAGATTAATATTGGCTCCCAAATCACATAAAGCTTTTCCCAAAAATCTTTCCCCAATAGCACAAGAAATAGTAAAACTACCAGGATCTTTATATTTTTTAGGAAGCTTTTTCTGAGTTATAGCGCTACACACCTCACTAAGTGAAACAGTCTCATTATCTGTAAACTTTCTTTTTTATTTAAGTAAATACTTCATAAATTTCACATAGCTTAGCATTTATTTCAGGGTTTCAGGCTTCAACAGAACGAATGTTTATTGTCGATTTCCTCAATATTTCTAAAAAAATTGTAAATTTATTATCTCTGTTATACTGCATCAATCTTTGAGGAAATGGAGGTGGTGGTCTTTCTACAGTAATTTTTGTTGGTTTGATAAGATATTTTGACTCAAAATGAAAATCTACACTAAACTTTTCATTTTCCACCCTTTCTTTCTCAACTTCAACTTCATTTTCTTTTTGAACTTTTGTTTCTGATTTTTTTCCCTATTTTGAGTTGAATAGCCTTAATTTGCTCTTTGTTCTGTTCTTTAGGATTAACTTCAACATTATTTAGGATTAACTTCAACATTACTAGGATTAACTTCAACATTACCAGACAAAGTTCCTGGAGGTTTATTGTTAAGTGAAGTAGCAATACATTCCAATTGGTTTTTTATGTTTCTAATTGCAGCTCATTGACTTTGTAATTATGCTCCTTGAATTTTTAATTGTGCTCTCATTTGCATTATTAATTCATCTATTGATAATTTATTCTCCTTACTCTACAAATTGCTATTGAAACCTGGAGGGTAATAATGTTTATAGTTAGAATTTCCCTTATTGTTGGAGTTTCCTAATGAGTTCGCAGCATTCTTTCCCATTGCAGATTTACAGCATTAGATTTATTGTTACTCCTACTGAAATTTGGGTGATTTTTTAATCCAGGATAATAATAATTGGAATAAGGATTATTAGATCGATTGTTTATTGCATTTAAAGTCTCATATGAAGATTGAGAATCTACCATCTGTCTCAATGAATTTTCCTAAAGCACAGGTGTCTGAGAATAATTCATTCCATATTGATATATTTTTTTTGATATTGCAGCAATTTGAGTAGCCAACATAAATATTGCATCAGAATCATGAATACTAGTTACTTTCTTTGGATTTACTTTTTCAGAGGGCCATTGAAAATTATTAGTAGCCATCTCTTCAATTAAAGAATACACTTCATCAAAACTTCATCAAATGCACTTCATCAAATGGTTTTGACATTAATGATCCACCAGCAACAACATCAATAATTGATTTAAGAAATCCAACCAATCCATTATAAAAAGTTTGAATTATTAACCAATCTGACAATGTATGGTGTGAACACTTCCTAAGGAGATCTATAAATCTTTCCCAATTTTCATAAATTGATTCTCCTTCAAACTGACAAAAAGATGTAATGTCATTTCTAAGCTTTACAATTTTTTATGGTGGGAAATATTTAGATAAAAATTTTGTTGATAAGTCTCCCCAAGTTCTGTTTAACCACATCTTAGCTTTATCCCTTAATGAAAAAAGAAAAAGTCTAAGTTTGATGACATCATTCAACACTCCATCATATTTAAATGTAGCAGTCAATTCTAGAAAACTAGCATGGTGTAAGTTAGAATCTTCAGTCGGTGTTCCCCCAAATAGATTATTTTGTAAAATTTGGATAATAGCAAGTTTAAGCTTAAATGAATTGGCAGCTACAACAGAAATTTATATACTAAAATGAGTTTCATGTGTTGTAGGATTAGCATAATCTCTTAAAGGTTTCTGATAATGTTTTTTCTTTCAATTATTGAATTATTTAAGTTTATAGCCATTTGATCAAATTATCTCTCTTTTTGTTGTTTTGAATTTTTCTATTAGTTCTTTCTAACTCCGAATCGTAAGGTACTAAACCTACCGATCTTAAACTACGCATACACAAACACACTAAAATATAAAAATATTTAACTAAACTATAATAAGTTTTTTAGTTTAAATAAAGTGTTTTAAATTATAAAATAATTTACCGTTACTCCCTGACAACGACGCCAAAAACTTGATGCGCGGTTTTTGTGGTGCGTTGCAAATATCTTTAAATACTTCAATACACACACGACAAAATAAATAGTAAATATGCAGTTCAATCCCAATAAAAATAAATTAGTATATTGTAAAAACTTTAAGCTGCCAAACCGTAATAATAACGCAAGAATATGTATCGCTTAAGTAATAAAGGGCTTTGATGGAGTCCTAAGTATCGATCTCATAGGGAGTTAGAAATTCTTATGGTTATAATGTAAAACATAATATTCAAACTACAAAACTTAAGTACGCAAAAAAATTTAAAGTAATCTTATTCTATGCTAAATGAAATGCAGTTAAAAGAATTATGTGAACTAAGCTATTTGTTAAACTTCAAAAGTAAACTTATTAAGACTAAACAAAATTTTGTAACAAAGACTTCAAATTTAAGAAAACATCATTCCCTTTTACAATGAGTTTATGAATTGTGAAATAATTAAATCATGTAAAATACATATAAAATTGTATTATGCCAAATATGAGCAATTCTATTATTTACCCTCTGAGAGTGCATAAAGAATATTGACTGATTCAGAGTTTGGACCCTAAATTCGTGGTTAGGCTGAGAGGATACTAGCTGCCACTCCAGAGCTCTCACCCTCGCTTTCGTGTTCATACAACTGGACCAAATTGTGGATTTTAGTCTGTCGCCTTAAAATCTCCAATTTTGCGCTCATCAAAGTATATTTTCCTATTTATTTGCACTCAACCCCATGGACTACATTCTCACCCATGAAATTGAATGTGACTCTTACCTTATTGCAGAAAGCATAACCCTTTTGGATCTTATGTTTCTCAACAAATTTTAACATTTCAAATGACCCGATCGAAAAGTAAATGAAGATCAAAGTTTGAATCATCACAATTTATTGACATTTAGAACCTTACATAATAAAATTAATTCTTTATAAAACCATATCTCATTGTAGCGAGAAGGAAAAAGAAGATTACTCATAATTCATTAGAAGGTTACGACAAAACATAGATTATATATATAAAAATAAGTTTACAAAATAAAGAAAATAAAAAAAACACAAATTGTCTCACACTCAAACAAATCCCTGGAAATTTCCTTTAAGCACTTTCTCTCTTTACAATCACACTCAAGTCTCTCTTTGAAATATAATGAAGAAGAAATCTCTCACCTTCCCTCTTCTCTTACAATTCTAGATGAAAATCCTCTCTTCCCTCAACACTTCTCTCTCTAACCTCACACACACCTCCCCTTTCTTCTCTAGACTCTTCCCTTTTTAATTTGGGCCATCCTTCATTTCAAAAAGAATTCAAAATTCCCTCCTTTTTCCCAAAATGCACACCTCTTCACACCAAGAGACAAGTCTCTTCATCCAAGTGACTTTCCAAAGTGTCTAGATGTATTGAATCACTCCATGGGGTGTTTGAATTGATTGGATCCTTCTATAACCACTCAAAAATATCCAGTAACCACCTTACTCAATCTTAATTTGTCTCTGGGCCTCTGACACCAGTCTATTGAAGTTTTGCGCCGTTGTCTTGATTTTGGCACCTCTGGCAGCACTTTTGGCGCCGCTTCTCTCTAAAATGGTAGCTCTGGCGCCAGTTCTCTGTCTAAGCGTTAGTTCTGGCGCCAGTATTGGTACCTTTGACGCCAAGATGCTTAAAAGCTCCATTTTTGCTCTAAATTTCTTCCTTTTTGCTACTATTTGCTCTAAATGCTTAAAATTGATATACCTGTAACAAAACACAAAAAAAATACTCTATTTAAACTGCAATATGACCAAATTTAAGCATAAAATGTATACATAAAATTACATATTATTTTGGTGTATCAACCACCATCTTATAAAATTTTACTTTTCTATCACACAAAAGGCTCGAAGCATTTCTCCACTTCAACCAACCAACTTGAATTCAACTATTAACATTCTTATCTATATCATCATCGCTTTGAACAACATACCTGAGATATCTAAATAGTTCGCACCTTTTAATAATTTAATCACCCAAAGTTACACTTCTGTCACTACAGCTACTACTACTAAAATTACATTCCATGTATTATGTCAGTTGCCAAATTAGAAATTGTCAGTCGTCAGAATAAATTTCTCGACGCCCGGTTTTAAAAGATGTTTAATTTAATTTATATATATATATTAGGAAAAATAATTTTTTAATTTCTTAAAATACAAGACCGAACCAATATCATATCTGCAACAGTTTAAATGACAGCACAACACCACAACTAATATACCTAACTGGAATGATAAATGCACTACTTGCTAGTGGTGCTCGATTAAATAAACTAAAGAATTTATGACATCCGTTTTAGTCTGCAAAAAACCATTTTTTATGTTGACCGACAAATTCTCGTATCTAATATGAAGAATTAGACAGGATTTAATTTAAGCTGTGTTCTTAATGCTCTGTATAGAGACAAGCTCCTATAGTTAAGTACATCTTAAATGATTGAAGTCACCAAAGAAAACTTTCGATTTTGATCAGAAAATGTTGTCTTCAAGAATTTCAAAGGGATAAGACTTTCAAAGATCGGACCAAGAAATATCAAATGGGAAAAAGGCTCAAATTTTGAACGTTGTTATAAAATTCAAAAGAAGAGAAACTAGGGTTTATCACAAATCCTGAGGAAACCTTCAGTGTCTTCCCAAACTATCATATTATTTGACTTCAATTTTGAGAAGAAAATTATTGAATGTTTCATCCTGCCATTTATTATTATTTAGGGCTTACATTTGTGTGAGATGATCACACAAATAACTTGGAAGATAGGAGGATTTATGTCGTGATGAACGACAACCTCGGAATCCTAAAACGAGTTAGGGATTAAATTGTATAACATGGTTATGCAAAGGCCTACAGATATAGAAGATTTTTTTTGCATTAGGCAAACAACCTCGAAGTCCTATGACTTGTTTTCCAATTATAGGGAAAGGATGTGCTGTTGTAGATTCCAATGTTATTGTAATTTGCTACCCATAGAGTTAGCTCCAAGGTCTTTGATGAAGTAGCAGTCATAAAGTCTAAATGTTAGAAGGTTTAAATGATAAGTTTAGTTCAAAATGGGTGGGGGTTAATTTTGATTAGAGCGATACCGATTAGGATCCCATGGTTCCCTCGCTCTGGTACCACTATTTTCTTTTGAATTTACTGAGCTTAAACTAGTTGTTAAATAGTACCCATTTAAACTAGGGAGATCTCGTTAGCAACCGTGGGTTACCTTGTTCGGGGACTCCCGTAAATTCAAAAGAGTGTTTTATGTTTAACTATATTTCAAAGGACTTATGGTTACCTTTGAAAGTTTTTAATTTAATTTTGAAAATTTTTTTAATAATGAAAGTTTTCATTTTATCAACCAAGCATGCATGGTATATAAAAGCTGTGGTAAATTGCAGTAAATGAAATGACAGAAAGTAAATAAATCTGTAGTAAAATGACAGAAAGTAAATAAATCTGTAAAGGCATACCTGTCATCTTCCCATTATTCCCGCTGAGAGATTAGCTTTTGCAATATACATATGATTTTGCAGGAACAAGAATCAAGAAGCGTAGTTGAAGATGTAGTTACCAAACCCCAAGTCATAACTTGATGAGTCCCTAAAGGTCTTAGAAGATGATTTTTTTGAGTAATACACTAATAAGTTCAATTGTTCTTCAAAATATCGACAATGTCATAAAAGTGTTTGGGGAGAGATCCCTAACAACCTTTAAATCCTTTTGAAATGTTTTAAGTTCATTTGAACCTATTATGTTGCTCAATTGATCATCCAAAATAGATTTAGTTCAAATGAATTAAAATACCTTATGCTCAATCAACATGATATTTTAATTATCTCATAAGAAGGATACTCAATTAATCAGTTGATATTTCATTTAAGAGTTATGTGAATAAGTGCCCTTATAACAAGCTTAAGCTATTAAGGATCTCATGCCCACATGAAAAGCTGGGCTGTAGTATTTTCAAAATGTTTTTTATTTTTTCCTTCCTAAACCTCATTAAGCAAATTCAAGTTGAGCCTAGTGCACTACTAATTCCTTAGGGTTCAACATTTGAAGTGAACCTATCATGATTAAAAATTGAATTAGCTGAAGTTCATTTCTTTATCAAAATCATGTCTTATCATCATATCACCAAGAAGGGGCATTAGATTAGTGAATTATAATCTTCCAAACATGTGCCCACCACCTTAGAATCATTTAATTTAACTGATCTCCAATTGTAATAATTAATGAAAATTGTAATTATAACTTTATTGTAAAAGAATGAGAAATTAGTTTCTACCATTTTTAGTCCCTTATATTTCATTCATCCAAAAGAACTTGACATAATCAATATTACCCTTTTTAATCAATCTTAAAAATTAATTATGGCATTAAGAATCCAAAATTACCATTTTGGCCCTAGGGCTCCACACTTCATAACTTATCAACTATAACTCAAACTGACTTTGAAATTTTTAGAGTACCCCTCTGATGGGCCAATTAAAATATCAAAGCAGGAAAAATGTGAATTTTCAAAATTTTATTTAATTTAAATAATTATATTTTAGTCAAAAATAGGATTTTCAATATTAATTTATTTAACTAATCAAGGTAAAGTTCTTTTTTCATGAGAAAATTATTTGTGCTTAGATAATAAATTTATTTTTCATTTAATGGGCCAATTCTTTTTAATTTATTTATTATATTTATTTTAATGAAAAATTAGAGAAAATACAATTTTAACCTTTAGAAAATTAAATTAACTTTAAAAAAATAGAAAAAATATTCTAATGTTTCTCAAGTGACCAGAAAGCAATTAGGAACATTTTAGACCATTTTTATATTTTTGTAACTTTTAATTTTTTTAGTTAGTTTTAATCCAAAAGTAAGCTAAAAAAATAAAATATTTACTTTAATATATATTTTATTTTTCATACATGGTGCTCATCACAAGGAACTCAAAAAATCACTTTTCATAAATTTTCTAATTATATTTAATTTAATATAATTATTTTATTACAAAAATGTCATTTTACTTAAAAAAACATCTTTAATGATACATGTATTCCAAATTGATTCCAAATTTTTAGAGTGAGTTAATATGATTATTCTTTATAATGTGGAGTTGATTTTGTTAACTTTTTTAAAAAAATTATTTAATTAATCTACTTAAAGTTTTATACATTTAATTAACTATAAAAATAAACCAAATTACTTAAATCCATTTTATATTTTTCCTAGGATCTTCTTACCAGAGGAAACATACCAAAATTAATCTCATAATTTTCTGATTTATATTTTAGTTTATAAAATTCTTTTAAGCCAAAACAGACAACTAGACTTGAAAGTTAGAGTTTCAAAGATAGAGATGTTCTATGACCATGGAAAAGTCAGAGATCATTCCTATTAACATGAGGAATCAATCCCTAAAATTTTATGTATTGGTGGTTATTATTTAGCTAATTAAAATTAAAACATTACAGTGAGTATTTAATCAATTAAAAATAAAACACAAGTCAAATAATTTTAATTTTTATTCCATTTTGTTCTCCTCTGCTCTTTGAGCAAGAGGGTAATTTTATTTAATTTTAATATTTTTTCAACACAAAGATATGCATTTTCTAAGTTTCTAAAATTAAATAAATCCTAAAAATCCTATTTTCCTACTTAAACGCATGATGTCGAATGTGTCCTCCTACTGGCAGAAGCTCCGAGTGTCGCTTTTTGGTTTGACACCGCCATCCACGTAACAACAATCTTGGCCCGCACTTTATGAACCGAGTGCTCATTTGATGCAATCTAGAGCATCCAAATGATACATGCAGAAACGGAAGACATCTGTTGATCATCCCCGATCGTCATAACCCGAGAACCATCCACGCTTAAACCCCAAGATCTCTCTCGATTCTCAACCTAATCACATAGGGTTTGTTCCTACACCTTCATCTACTCAAGACGAACACATCTATACAGTTACATGATCATGAAATTAAAATTCTCTTCAAATTAGTGAAATCAATCCAAAAATTAGGGTTTTGGAAATAAACCTTTGCCCAAGAGGTGAGGCTTTCATTGGATGCTTGTGGAAGCTTCAATGGAGTCTAAAGAACCTCCTCAAAGTGTTAGTTTGCTCTGGCATAAGCTCCCAAGTATGATCTCAATTGAAGGGTGGTACAGTCTTGATCAAAAGCTAGGTTAGGGTGCTCAACATAGGGGGGTTTTAGTAGGAATCTTCTTAGTTTGGTCTAGGGAAGCTTTTGGAGCAATCAATTGAAAGTTTGGTGAAGTTTTGAGAAATGGCTAGAAACTGCCCTAGGTTTGAACTTTGAAATTGAGCTCAAACAATGGGAAAGATGGTTGGAATGGGCTTAAGAGTTCTTGAAGGAAATCTGTAAGCAATTTGGCAGAGTTTCTCCAAGAAAATTGATGGTCTCTCTTCTTTGGTTGTGGGTGGTGGAGTTCAAATAGAAGAGGGAGGAGTGACTACCATGGTTGGCCAGTAGGTGCAAAGGATAGCTTGGTAGAGGGAAGAGAAGTGCAAGCAACCAATTGGGATGAGCCAACTCAGGGAGTTCAAATTTTTAGTTTTGGCCATGGGGGCCTCTTAGTTTTGGTGTTTTCCGGCCACTAGGCTGATTAGCCAGGCCGGGGCTGGTGGCTAAAGTGGTCAGGGGAGATAGGGAGAGCTTAATGATGATTATCCCTGAAGGTTTGATGGTTGATGGCAAATATATTTGGGTTTAGGCAAAAATATGAAGAGATCCCCTAAAATAAGGGACCTTTGGTCCATAGCTGATGTAAGGTGGGTTGCATGGATCCAGCCTTGTCCCTAGGGTCCAAAGGCCGGCTTTGGTGACCATGGCTTGGTCAATTTGAATGGGTTTGGTTCAACCCAAGGCTTGGGTTCAAAATATTGTCATGAGCTTGAGTTTGAGTTTGGATTTGTCTAGACTTTAAATTGGGCTCAATTGATTGGTCAAATTGTCTTGGATGATTGTCATGCAAAGTTTAGAAAAGGAATTAGAGTTTTGAATTGATTGGGAAGTTCAATTTAGTGGAATTCAGCCCATGATCAATTTGAGGGCATTTGGGTTAGACTTAGATTTGGATTGGGCTAGGGTTTAGTTTAAGCTCAATTAATGGTTCAAATTGGTCCAAAGGTTTGTAATGAAGAGTTTTGGATATCATTGGGGGAGAAATTTTGGAGTTATGAGGTTCAATTTGATGGAATTTAGACTTAGGTACAAATTTGGGCATTTTGTTATAGTTTGATTTAGGTGAGATTTAAAGCTAGACTAGGGCCAATTGAAAGTTCAATATGGTCTAAAGGAATGATATAAGAAATTTGGAAATCAAAATTTGGGAAATTGGATAGGTTAGGGGGTTCAATTTGGAGAAATTGGGTATATAATCAAATTGGGTATTTTGGTTGGGCTTGGAATTTAGGTTTGAAATTGGGTTCAATTGAGCTTCAATTTGGTTTCATTCAAGTATAGATATGATGAATTTGAGTTTAGAATTTAGATTGGGGAAATTTGGGATCAATTTGGTGGAAATTAGGGGTGAATTGGGGAATTTAGGCATTTAGGAGCAATTTGGGAATTTTGGTCAAAAGGAGTTAATTTGGTCAAATTGGACTCAATGGAGTGGTTCAAGTTAATTTTGGGGACATTTGGAGTGATTTTGGAGATTTTGGGAATTTTTGAAAATTTTGGGTATGAAGGGCATTTTGGTAATTTTCGGGGTATTTTGGTAATTTTGAAAATTTTAGAGTGTTTTGGGTAGTTTAAATGGTTTAAAAGAGTTTGAGATGATTTTTGGACAAGTTGGGTGGTTTGGGCAATTTTAAGGATTTTAGGGTATCAAGGGTAATTTGGTATTTATTGGAAATTTAAGGGGCAAAATGCAACAATTGGGTATTCAGGTAAAATTGGGTTTCAATATGATGCCAATCATGAAGTTACCCTTCGTGAGCCATGAGACCAAGGGAAACCCCACCTTGGATCTTCCATGTGTTGGTCTTAGCCAAACCCTAGCCTTGGATCTTCAATAAGGCTAATAGTTTAGGAGACTATTCACATGAGTTTTCAGAAAGAGTAAGGGATCAACTAAGCATATTTGGTTAAGGGTTAAGATTGTGAGGGGTATCAAGTGTATGTGTGTGTGAGACTGTTGACCTCATTTTTGGTTGAGGTTTAGTTTTTTTTTTTTCCTCTTTAGTAGCCTAAGATCTAGCCATAGGACTTTTCCTGTTGACAATTTCTACAAAACTAGACTTGGAACCCTCACCATTATAAATTCTACCCTCTTCTTTACTCAACCTCGAGTTCCACATATTGCTCCCAACCTCTATGTACTTAGTAGGTGGGGTCACTGTGGGGGAAACTCAGGATGAGCACCCCTAGGATTGCTGGACCTTAGGGTTGACCTTGAGTGTTGGTCTAGAGCTAAGGCACTCACTACACTCATCTGCACTCACAATCACTCACAAACCTGAGCTCAAATTTCTAGCCTAGTTCCTTTGATCTTTTGTGATACTCATGTAGATGGTCCCCTAAATCTACTAGCCCTAGGGCTATGGTTTAGCTAAGACCACTATATAGAGGACCCAAAATGGGATTTCCTTTGGCCCATGGCTTATTGGTGATGATTGGTACCTCAACTCTACCAAAATACCCATCTTGGCATTTTGCCCCTAAAACACCCCCAAATTACCAAAATACCCCTCTTGGGCTCAAAATTCCAAAAATTACCAGAAAATCCCAATAAATCTCTAATAATCCCAATTTCATTTCTCTTAACTACCACATAACCCAATTTGGCCAATTTGACCATCTTTAACCAAAATCCCCAAATTGCCCTTTA
>NW_018164840.1:54654-56153 GCF_001263595.1 Phalaenopsis equestris | reverse complement strand
TTTTAGTGTGGACGGGCATGGGATCATTCCATCGGGGACGATGACGGGGAGTCGTTCGATCAAGTGTGTATCAAATGGATGGGGAAGATCGAGCCGGACAGCGCTTTGGGACTTAAACAACGGGCCGAGTCAGCAACTACGTGGACGACGGCGTCCAACCAGAGCGCACCACGCATGCCTTCGGAGCTGCCTAGGATCTAGTCAACACGCGCTGTTTAAATAGTAGGGCTTTTTCCTATTTATTTAAATACCCTTAACTTAGAAAATACATAACTTTGTGTAGAAAAATCACAAAAAAAATGAAAATACCCTCTTATTCAGTGAACAAAGAAGAATAATGTGGAATTATTTTCAAGTCCATTTGGTGAAGGTGAATATTTTATTTTTAATTAATTAAACACTGTTTTGAATCATTTGATTCATCATGCATATTGACACATCATCTTGGCTTGAAATTTTGACAGATTGTAGCCTCTGTAAGGGGAAATATTCTTTGATTTTCCCAAAGTCAGAGGAGGTTCCTTTATAGAGATCCATATTTTTCAAGTTATTTCACATTATTTCCTTGAAATAATCATGGAAATTAGCATATTGATTATAAAATCCTAAGAAAATTTTGGAAGCTCCACCATAACCCAAGAAACCTTTTGATCTTCATTGTGATTAATGATCCAAAGAACTCATCATAAAAGTTTCAAAATATTTTGAGTTCATTTAATAACTTAAATTGATTTTTAAAGATAAATACCACTCTTACCACTTAAATGATTTTTAAAAATCAAAATATAACTCAAAAAATTATGAAACTTAGTTTTTTGAGTTCTCTGTGATCAGGGGTATTTTTTTTTAATAAAATTATATTTAAAATAAAATTTTAAGTATTTAAATAATTAAAAATTCATAAAAAACACAAAAATAATAAAATTCATGGAAATGTTCTAAATTGCTTTCTAATCACTTAGGAACAATTAGAATATTTTTCCTGATTTAATAAATAAAGATATTTATTATTAAAGCTTAAAAATAATTTTCTTAAAAAGGCTAAAAATGAGTTTTCACTAAAATAATTTCAATAAATCAAGGAAAAATTAAAAAAATATAAAATTTTCTCCTCTAAGTTCTCTGACCTTAGGGACATTTTTCAAAAATATAAAACTTAATTTTCACCACCTAAAATATTTTATTTTTATTAAATATCCCATAACTTAAAATAATTCTAATAAATCACAGAGAATTTAAAAAATTATAAAATTTGATCCAAAGGCTTCACTTTTCTAGTTATACCTCCAATAAAAATTTCAAGGGATTATAATTTATCTTGGTCAAGTTAGGAATTTTCCTTAAAAAATCCTATTCTTGCATTAAAATAATTATATAAATTAAATTAAATTTTTAAAAATCACATTTTCTCCTCTGATGTCTCAATTGACCCATGAATGAGGTAGGATAAAAATTTCAAAGTCATTTGAATTGAATTTGACAAATTATGAAGTATTAGA
>NW_018164840.1:52498-53968 GCF_001263595.1 Phalaenopsis equestris | reverse complement strand
AATGATAATTACCCTATTCTTAGGGATAATTGAGACATCAATGTTCACTGAGTAATAAGGGTATTTACAAGATGAACTATTAAGCAACGTAATAAGTTTAAATGGACTCGAGGCTTTTCACCAGTTGGTGAGAGGGAGTCATGGACATGCTTTCCCCTCCTAACTTGTTGGATACCTCAGAGGCCTATTAAACTTAATATTCTTCGCTTAATGAAATCAGCCTTAATTAAACTTTTAAGGACTCAACAAGATATGACATAGGGTAAGAAAAATTACCAAAATTTTGCCTTTCTTGCTCTTCATAAACTGCCTTAACATGCATTTTAAGTTTCAGGTGGTGGAACGAGAAAACTCGCCAGGTACGCTTTTACAGTTTATAGTACCGTCTTTCTTCTGCCTTTTCCTTACGCGTTTCATGCTTGCATTTACCTACATAAAGTTCATTTGGACTAAGTGAATCCAATAGAAAATAGTGGTGCCGAAACGAGGGAATCGTAGGATCCTAACCAATGTCACTCTAATCAACTTTAATATGCCCCCATAAAATTTAAAGAACTTCAACCATATGGCCACTTAATTTAACATCATAACTTGACACACTAGAGAACTAAAACTCGTCGCAGCAAGAAGCTTGGAGCTAGCATGGTGGGCAGCACAATCATCTTCAACAGCAAAACCTATCTTGCTCAGCTAAAACAATCTTCCTTCTTTAAACTTAAACAACAAAGCCATAGGACTTCGAGGTTGTTTGCTTATGTAACGTAAACCCTCATCTTATCTTTAGGCCTTTGTATAGCTTTGTTATACAATATTATCCCTAACTCGTTTTAGGATTTCGAGATTATCGTCCGTCACAACCTAAATCCTCGCATCTTCCAGGCTATTTATGTGATAGTTTCACACGAATGTAAGCCCTAATTAATAAAATTGGCAGGATGAAACACCTAAATATTTCTCCTCAAAACTGAAGCCAAACATTAAGATAGCTTGGGAAGTGACTGATGCTCTCCTCTGTATCCATGACATCCTCTAGTTCTTCCTCCTTTGGACTCTACAACAAAATGTTCCAAAATTGGACCAATCCCCTTTTACACCTCTTTGTCCGATCACATTGAAAAATCCTATCCTTTTAAAATCCTTGAAGATAATATTTCCTGATTTTTATCGAGAGTCTTCTTAGGTGCTTTTGGTCATTTAAGATGTAATTAACTATAGGGGCTTGCCCTTATAGGAAGCATGTCTGAACCCAGCTTAATATTTAATATAAACCCTATTTAATCCTTTATATTAAATAGGGGAACTTGTCAGCAATTACAAAGGTTTCGCAGACCAAACGGACGTCATACTTTCCTTAGTTTATTTGAACGAGCGTCATCCTCAGTTCTTGTGTTTATCCTTCAAGATAGATACAGGATTTGAGGTACAGTGCTCTTTCATTTTAAACTATGAAAAATATGGGGTCAGTTTTAT
>NW_018164840.1:41854-52457 GCF_001263595.1 Phalaenopsis equestris | reverse complement strand
GTCCTTCCGAAGCGGGCAACGGGATTTTGATTCCGGTGACCGACAGCTTCTTACAGGCAACCCCACAACCAAACCATCCCCGAAATAATGCCGACAGAGACTGAACAAGATCACATTACCCAAGGTCAACCTTAAGGCCAAACAGTCATATGGGGACTCCTCTTGAGCTCCTCCATATTGGTTCCACCCATTAGGTGCTGCAGGTTAGAACCAACATGTGAAACTTTATGATGAGCTAAGAAGAGTTTAGAATTTCTAATGGTGAGGGTACCATCACTAGTTCTCTAGTAATAGTCAACAAGAAAGTTCTATGGCTAGATTCTACACTTCTAAGGAAGAAACTAGACCTCAACCAAAAGTGAGGTCAACAAATTCAGCTTTAGTTTTCATCAAATGAAGGCATTTAAACTCCATTGTAGACCTCCATAATTAAAGTTTTTCTTGGGCCTTTTCTCTCTTCTTATGATAACCCTACATAACAAAAATCATTTTTCGTATAAAATTTTCCTTTCAATCTTATGATAACGCCACATAACAAAAATCATTTTTTTAAATAAAAATTCTTTGTAATTTTGTTTAGGACTAACAAAGTTTAACTTTGAAATTTATTTTTCTTCCTCCCCCTAAATTTGAATTTTTAAATATTTTACAACCAGTATAGATAAATATGACGGGAAGAAAAATTAAAATTGATAAATACATGCTAAAAATTAAACTGAACTAAAAAAGGGAGCATAAACTTTAGTACATGCACTAAGTATAAAAGTAGACATGTATAATTTTCAAGTTCATAATTTAATAGAGGAAATTGCTAAATATTAAATAAGGCATGAATATAAAGATAAGTCATTCTTACACAAACAACACTAATATTCATTTTATAAAAACAACCATACAAACATAGTTTACTATATGATCACTTCATCATTCCTACAACCCATATATCAATCCAACACAAACAAACAAACAAACACTAAGACACCTACTAAGACACCTACACATCAGTACACATCAGAGTTTGACACATAAGCAAAAACACCTTCTCAGTAACAATCCCACCAACAAAGATAATCATGGGGTGCCGCCAATGGAGCGTTTGATTTAATGTCACCAGCCCAACAAAGGATTCCTTCGAGATCAAAATTCCAATTATGTAATCCCTGTTCTATCACCCAATCTTTTCCGGATCTTGGAATTCCTACTAAATCTTTGAATTTTAGTTTTTCTTTCAACTTTTCCTTTTCAGATTGATTCAAATTATTATTCCTTATGTTTCTTTCTGGATCCAATACTCTTCTAATGATTTTCTCAATTTTCATAGTAATATCATTCTTAAAATTTTTAAAATATGGATCTTTACATGATAATTTAAGATCTCCTAAAATTTGGATTGGATTCTCTCTAGATGATTCAGATTCTAGATCAAATTCTATTGGGTTATGCTTCACTCTCGAATTATCTTATAATTCTTCCCGTTGGGGCGGAGGGAATAGTTGAGGTAGTCTTTTTATATTTATCTTGAATTATAAAATAGGTTTTTGTAATTCCTAAAGAATTTCTTCCATTGTTCATTCAATCTTCTTTTCTTTTTCTCTCAATTGAACATTCTTTTGAACCATATCCTCTAATCCAACACAAACAAACAACCCTTATATCAATTCAACACAAACAAACAAACAATTCTTTGTTGGATAGCTTTATACTGCCCACCATTCTTCTCTTACGGGTCAAGTTTTCTGTCTGGAGAAAAAAATTGCTTTCAAACATGATGCTCCAGAAAGCTATAGGATGCCACGTTGAACCCGCACCGTTTCCGAAGGAGGTTTCGTAATTGGCTTATCTGGTTTTTCTTAGGCCCGTTCCTCAACTCAGAATTCCTTCATCGACTGGTTACGAGACATCAGTGAAAGGACAAAGTTGGCTGGCAACCCGAAACATAGCACACCTCATAGGAGATCTAAAAGGCCCAGTGGTTTCGAGGACCTAAGATACTAACAGATTAGCAACGCCATCATGTTTGGTCATCAATCACTATCTTTGTGTGTTTTTGGTGTCTCTTTCCTGCTAATGTCAGCTGCTCTCAGGACAAGAAGCTTGGGGAATCCCAATAATGAGATGGCAGCAGCAATCAAGCCCACAAGAGAGGTGCAATCCTTTCTCCCTGTCAACACAATAATGAGTAATCCCAAATGTGACACTTGCTCAGCGCTCCAGGGCCCCTGTCACCGGATATCTCCCACCGCTCTGGTTTGTCTTAGGGTCACTCGATAAAATATCTGGAAGATAATTGTTAATTGAGTTAACCTGCCCTTATTAGTTTTCTATATTTTTTATTGCAGCCTGTTGACTTTCCAGCCGACTCTCCATTTAAATAACAACCTCTTCTACCAATAACTCCTTATTATGTGGGTTGAAGTTAAATTGATGAGAAAAAGAAAGTCCAACATTAAAATTGCACTGATTATTTCAATTACATATCTGATTAATTTGATTATCTTCCCATGATTGATTTCTTCGTAAAAAAATGTTATCTAGTTAATGTTGGAAAGATTCTCCCAACATGGGTTGTAATAATTGAAATAAAGATTATGTATCTCATGGCTAGTTTCAAAATAGTTAGTTTCAATCAATTGTCCAAATTAATTTTCTTCAATAACTGGGAGTCTTTGAGGATAACTTTCTACATATTGATCTAACTTTCTCTCAATATCTGCAACTTGAAAAGTTAAAATATTCAACATATCAGTTTCATGAAATTTCACTACCCTCTTGGGTTTTACTCTATCGAAGCTATTAGCATCATAATTCAAAACACAATATTCATTATCTTGCTTATCCGCCATTTCCACAATAAATTCATGGAGTCTTTTCTGATTCAAAATCCTTCTAACAGTTCTCTCTAGTTTTGTTTTGTAAGTTTTAAGGTCTGCAGCTTCTTAACTATGCAAACAAATTTAAAGAATTAACTGATAGGAAAAATGTCCATTACTTTAAGCACTTATAAATATTTTTAGTATTTTAGATTTTTTTTAAAATAAACACACATTAATTAAAAATACTAGATAATAACACTACAATTTCCAAATCTAAGTATTATAGGTTCAACTAAAATTCTCCTAAAACTCTTAACATAGCTTTCCCGACAACAACGCAAAAAACTTGACCCGACTGGCAATCAAGTAGTTATTTTAGTTTCTTGGCAAAAAACTTAACCAATTTCCTTTAGTTCATGAGCTTGGGCAGCATGGGCGACCATTTGTTTCTGACCCCCATTTCCAACATCTTCCTCTAGAAGTGTGTGATGAACAAGTGAAAGATCTCAATTTATCCCTGTTGGATTTCTAAGAGGGCCTGCAGACTTTTTGAGAATTTTAGATGCTACAAACCGCACCACAAATGTTGGATTGAAACCAGCGAACGATGCAATCACTTTAGATGGTAATGCTTTGAACCACTTGAGGGGTGATTCCTTCAAAATGCTAACTAAAATATAGCATTTTAACACGTCAGTGATCCTCAACAAACATAGAGTTCATTAAAACAAGGCTATGTAGTTGGTCATATTAGTTTTGCCCTTTTATGACTCCAGTGTCAGTATTCTTAACCTCTCGTGGGGCTCGAACTTAAGCTATCATGGAGCCTCAACATGCTCAAATTGGTCAACTCAACGTTATTGACGTACTGAGAGTCGCTTTCTCTTTTTAGGGCCTAGGGGACACTTCCGTTGTTGGGTGTAGACCCTTCCTATTGGGGTTGTTGCTCTCTTCCTCAAACAAGTGTATCTCATATGACATCCAGTAGTGTTGATGCTTTAATTATTGGATTTGCTAATTTACAAACTCTTTGGTGCACTCCATATTGTTGGTGTCAATGTTGTGGGTTTCTTCTCTCATTCAGTTGTTCCTCTTCTTTGATGTGGCATGATCCATTCTTACGACA
The DNA here is from genome assembly GCF_001263595.1 of Phalaenopsis equestris. Lineage (NCBI taxonomy): Eukaryota > Viridiplantae > Streptophyta > Magnoliopsida > Asparagales > Orchidaceae > Phalaenopsis > Phalaenopsis equestris. Next base: position 48,518 of record NW_018164840.1, on the reverse strand, counting down.
CTTTTTTAAGGTTTTTGAATCTTGATTTGTTTATGAATCACACCCAAGAAATATAGTGTAAGTCAAGAGAAAGAGACACGCACACACAAAGGAGTGAGCAACAATGAACAATAATATATCGTGTCTTATTCATCAAATGATCTCACAATTTTTAAGGGAGAGAGTATAATATGATGATGTTATATTTTTGCGCTTACTTTAAAGGAGGTTATACCTTATATGTTTGGTATTTTACATGTATGAGTCTGTCGCTCGGCTGCATTCAAGCTCGGTCAATTGAGCTTGATTGGTTTTGGGTTGCAAGAACCGGTTTGGTTAGTGTTGTCCATCCACAGATCTAGTCTTGTTGTCTATCCTTGATTATAGGCGGGGAGACTTCTGAACGCCTCGAGTATGATTGGAGATGTTAATGGTTGGGTCTTTCCTCGATTTGGCTTCTTCGTGGTGGTTAACATAGATGTCTCTGTCTTGTTTTTGATCGAATGGTTCAAACATGAATCTTTATGTTGTCTTTCATGTCTCGGTGGGGTTTTGATCTTACTAGCTTTGGCTTGTACAAATTCACTCGATCATATAAGTGGGCATCACATTCTTCTATATGTGGGATCTCCGTTGTCGCACTCTTCCCTTTAGGACCGTTAGATCTACGTAGACACATTTTTGTTGTACATGATTCTTGGGCCTAATTGTCAACATAAGTTTAATATTAAATTAAAATATTTTTTAATGGAACAATGTGCTCATTTTTAAAATTAAATCCACTTTAACATATTGTCTTTGTGGTCCTATGGAGGTTGCATAGAAAACATATTGGCCGTGTAAGTTATAAAGCATTTATTAAATTATTAGACTATTTAATTTATAGCTATCAGCATGGTATTAAAATGTCAACAATGACTTCATGATTATTATTTTGCACCCAAAAAAAAGAAATTTTAAGCATAGCCTGGAAAAGAGAACCTACAAAAGGTTCTCGTTCTGGAATGAGGCTTTACTAATATACTATATTTTCAATAAAGTGGGCGTGTTAAAGGCTAGTGATGGTTTGTTAGTTGAGGTGTTGCAATTTTATTTTTTTATTTATAAAGTTCAAAATCATTGATTTGCTTTAGAGAGTGGGTTTCTTGTCTATTTACATATCTAACACATCAATTTTTTTCTTTATACTTGTGTGTTCGATATATAAATACATTTGAATTAAGTTGTATGTATGTAAATCTTTCAAATTTAAATTGAGAACTCATATTACATAGTTATTCTAGTGCAAATTTATTATTTTGTGATTTAGTCTGATCAAACTTAAATAAGATTACCTTAACCTAATTTCCTACTATCTTTAATAGCTCTTTAATTTTTATGATTTCATATGGAGAGACTAATTTTTTCAATATCAATGTCATATGTTATAGTGCCCAATAAATAAATAAAGATTTAAATTTAGTATAATATGACCTCTTAAAATTATATATATATATATATATATATATAGCTTATTATCTTTCTTTAGTACCAAAAACTAGGTCCCATTGGTGACTGCATGTAAACCCTCAGTTACATAGATAATTATAGAGGGGACACAGATTTAATAACCGATTTAGAATAGTAATTAATTAATTACAACCCTAGAATCTAAATTATATGCTTAATCGCACTAGCAGGCCTTTTCTATTGGAAGCAAATAAGATTACTCAACAAAGTGGCAACCAAAACGGCTAATTCTATTGTTTTATATTATCATTTTAAAGCACTGGTCCCTGTCGATGCGATTTGATTCCTTCGTAGAACACTAGACCTAGCGTAGCTGCCCATATATATATATATAGGCTATTGAATGACCTCGAACCATCTCTCATGTGCTTAAGGATTCTGAGTATCACACCCTATACTTGGAAAAAATATTGCATCAGGACTCCCTTTTTGTGTCGGTAACACATGAGAATATTCCTCCCATGTTAATCAAGTAATATTGATGTGTTATTGTGTTATTATAACACCGAAAATATTCCTAGAATACAATAAAACCTGAATAACATACAATAACACCTGAATAGTATAAAATAACACGAGGGAAATATTCCCTGGTGTTACTGGGTCGATCACCTCCACGACGTAATTTCATTAAACTTCGCACGTAGCTCTAAGTACAGAGCTCTGATGTAATATTTTTTTCTATACACTGGGGATTCAAATCCCATACCAGAGGAGACTTACAACTGATAAGCAGATGTCTGACCAATGGACCTGAGTACGCGGCGCGTATATATTATCTATTCACAACAAAATTACTGGTAAACCATAAATTATTTCTACTTTGGTGATAATGTGGAGAGATGGCTGAGTGACGATTGGAATTCCTCATGAATACAGCTGATATTTGATATTTAAAATTATACTATCATGTCATATGCCTAGACAAGGTGAGTTCCCCTTTTGAGAAATAGTGATAATTATACTTTTTTGTGATAATAATATTTTTTATATATTTTTCTTAATAATAATACTTTTTTGTGATAATAATATATTTTTATATATTTTTCTTACTTTTTTTTTGTAAAGGGATTGTAACAAAAAAAAAAAAGAATAAAATAAAAAAAAGACATTAATCGTGATATTTTTTATGTGATATTAAGGATTTAAATTGTATGCATGTAAATATGAATATTTAGGTGTCGAGATTGCTCGTCTCGCTTATACAATTGCTCGAAATCGATATGTTCTAACTAATTATTAAAGTTTATGTATACCGAGTAATTAAATAATTTAAAATTTAAAAATAATATTAAATTTCTTTTTTTAATTTAATTTTAAAAGTCATATCATAATTAAAGTTATTTTGCAAATTACGGTTTATTTGCAGTCATTCTTTTTTGTTTTAATTTTTAGAAATATGTTTTTTTATTATATTATAAAAATTTTCTATTTTAATGTGTGCGTAAAAACAAAATTTAAACTTTTTGGTAGCACTCAGAATAACTTTTAGGAATTTCGAGTGTTTGTACAAATAAATATATCTTAAGGGGCAGTTTGGAATCACTTTTGTTATGTTTTTTTTTTATTTTTTGTTTTATGTATATTTTCTTAAATTTTATTAATGAAACGCGTTTGTTATGTTATCATATTATTATTTATTTTTAAAAACACTAAAAAATTTTTATAAATAATAAAAAAAATCATGCAAAAAATGCGCTAAACAAATATTTTGCTAAAATATAAGTAGAGATAAAAAAAAAAAAAATTAAAAAGAAAGATGATTCCCAAGCAAGTCCTCAAATATGTTAAACATGATTTGTTTCAAATCAAAACATTACAAAATAAATAAATAAAATATAAAATAGAAATTAAAAAACAAGAATGACTATCTGAATTAATTTTGGAAATGAATGTGAAAATAATTAAAGACAAAGTATTATGATTTAAATTTGGTTAAAATAATGTTAGACTTAGATTATTTGATTTCAAAAGAAATTTTATTGATATTCCTCTTAGTAGTGGTAATTGGCCAAATATTATTTTTTGTTGTTTTCTAAGGGTAATATGCTAAGAATATATTTCAATTTGAAAGTCCCTTATATTTTGATAGGGTGCTTATTCAAATCCATCATAAATTGAATTGAATTGCATTGAGTCATATTCAAATCTAAATTCAAAACATATTCGAACGTGGACCAAATCAAATTGATCAAGATAGAAGGAGCATATGCCGTACAAATTTACATTTCAAATATTTAAGTATAATTATATATAAATTTGTTAATTCTATTGTAATATGATTACTATTAGTACAAAAGTGTTAAATTATATTACAAAAAAGTGTACCATTATCAGCAAGATGATAACAAAATCTTTGAAATTAGTAGTAGGTTAATGAATCATATTCTCGCTGTCTTGTCTCCTTTTTTGTACATATTTGTGGTAAGTAAAAGGAGTCATTTAAGGATTGATGGGTAATAATGAATCTCTTAAAAGAAAAGTTAGAATTGTAATGATTACTTATTGATGAGTTTATAAATTAAAGTGCATTTATGAATATTACTGCACTTTTAATATGACTAAGTGTGAACACAAAAATAATTAGGGGTGCTCGTTTATATGTCGAGCTCAAAAAATGTGTTCGTGTTCGGCTCGTTTAAATTAAAGTACATTTATGAATATTACTGCACGTTTAATATAACTAAGTGCGAACACAAAAATAATAATGTAATAAAATAAATTATTTTCTACTGTGTCATGGGGGAGTGTTGTAATCATCTAATATTGATGAAGGCAATTTCATCTTATTCAACATTATTTACAAAAGCATAACATTTAGAATAGTCAGTTATATCATTACAAAATGCCAAAGCTGAACATGTACACAATTTTTCTTCTCCATTGCATCTTAAAAGCTATGAAATCTTAAAATTTAACACCTTTTTTATTTTTTTTTTGTAATCTAGGGTTCTGATAGCTCTTCCAAAAAAGAACAAATGCATCTAACAAATTTACCTATCATACCCTCAACTCTTCATGTGATGAGTTGTACAATCTCTCACTATAGCCATGGTAAGTGTGGATATATGCTTGCATAACAATTTAATTATATTCATATCTTACTTAAATTACTTCAAACATGATTTGAACAAATTTTGAATAAAAGTTGAGTAATGCTCAAGCAATGTTCAAATATGATCATAATAATTAATTTAGTTAAGAATTTATTATTTAGCATATCAATGAGAATTAAAACTCCTATTTCAAACTTATACCATCTACATTTTTTGAACTTTTGGTTCTCTTTCAGTCTCTTTTTGTTATTACTTGTAATTATTGTGATGAATATATATAAATCTAAAGAATAAATATTAAAAAATCACTGATCTTGAACTAAATGTAATATCAAATTTTGGGAAATTATTTGCGTGCGTAAGACGTACGCAAGGCTGCGTACGTCGGAGGTTATTCAGAGGGTACAAACAGGTTATATTTGCATTATACCTTCCTGTAACCTCCTTGTAACTTACCTGTAATTACAGGAACTACAGAAACACAGAACTAATTTGTAGGTTACAGATAAGTTACAGGTAGGCTATATGGAGGTTAATGGGGGTATAAATATGATGTAACCCCATTATACCCTCTGAATAACCTCCCGACTTACGCAGAACCTCTTACGTATGCAGTACGTCTCTTACGTATGGAGTACGTCTTACGTACGCAAATATTTTTCTAAATTTTTTGTAGGTCTTGGTGGCTCCACAAATAATGCTGCTGGAGCTTTGTACAGATCTAAGTGACGCCAACTTCCATGTTAAAAAAGATATTGAGGAAAAAGAAACCAAGATAAATAAAGGACCCGTAATTATTGCAATGCAAGAAATATTTATGGCAACCATTTTTTACTTTTTATATATTTAGGGACCATGTACTCTTGGATGGTTCATCATTTGCGCTGTCTGTTCCTAAAATGAACACTTTTCGGTATGATTTTTGAACAAAAATTTTGTTTTGGCATATCTATTCAACGAAAAAATAATAAAATAAATGAAAAAAATTTGTAAATTAATTGAGTAGATGAAAGTGAATATTATTATGAATTTTACATTTTATAAATCTCACAAAAGCGAGCTCATCCATAAATGATTGTGTTCACAATTAGATGAAATAAAACTATTATTCCCTAAAATAATTCTAGAACAAACTAATTGAGATCTTAATCTGATTGTTACCTTAAAGTTTAGAGAAGACTTGCATATCTTATAAAAATAACTCATAAGATATATTCTCGAGTTGTATATTATTTAATTTAAATTTTTTTTATCATTTTAAAAAACAAGTATTTTATTTTAAATAATTTATTTATTAATATTTTTATTCTCTTATTTCTCTCCATCGATCGTGTATTTAATAAATCCATAAATTGAATGTAATGTCACAAAAAAAAGGAAATCGTGAGCTAATGTACTAGAGTTGCTTTACTAGGGTTTTGTCTCCACCGTTTCTTTTATACTTTGCTTTCCCCTCTAACCCGCACTGCCCTTGATATCTTCCTTGCTCCCATTGCTTTCGACCATTAGCATATAGTGATCATTTCTTCCCTCTAGTCTCCTCTACCTCTAACTCCATCCTTGAGCTCCCTCCTCAAGTTTCTTGAAAATTTCTAATCTCATCTTCTTGACACTATTACCTTCATTCTCTCTAACAAAAAATTATTTCATACAAACACCGTATATAGAAATGCATCTGGTGTCCGATCTCCACCGTCCATCAAAACGAAGAAGTATGACGGTGGACCCTATTTTGAATTTTTTTTAAAAAAAATTTAATGTGATGGACGATGAAGATCAGACACCATATGCATTTCTACATACGGTGGTCGTATTGTCTCTCTAACATACCTTTCTTTGGAAACAAGGTAGTCTTCTCTAATAACAAATTAAGTAGAGGAAGGCTCCAGGAGTTGGAGCCTTGCCTTTGTTGAATATGCACTCTGAAAGAGGTAGTTATTAGAATCTTCTTCAAGCCATTGATAAGTTCTGGAAGCTACAAAGTATAGTCGATCTCATAGCTGCAAAGAAACATTTCGTTTTATAATTTTACATGTCTGGATGATCTGAATATGTATTGACAGTTATATTTTTTTGTTATTTAAGGGTGATTTTAATTTATATATATATATATATATATA
>NW_018164840.1:30530-41770 GCF_001263595.1 Phalaenopsis equestris | reverse complement strand
ATATATATAATTTTAATTTTTGAAAAGTAATATTTTAATTTTGGAAAATAATGAGAATGAATAAATCTCATATATTTAATAGTTTAAAATAATTGGGTACCACGCCACAAGTAATGTATCTATCCTGAGGAATAGTGACATTTCTAGTTAGAGCGGCTCAATTATCTAAACTAAGAATTTATGACATCAGTTTGGTCTGCGAACCTTTTTATATGTTGGCCGACTAGGTCCCCTATATAATATAAGTATGAGATAGAATTTATATTACCTAGGTTCTTAGGTTCCCTATAGAGGCAAATCCGTATAGCTAATTACATCTTAAGCGACTAAAGCACTTAAGAAAACTCTCGATAATGACCAGAGGTATTTGTCTTTAAGATTGCAATGTTTAGTGTTTTGGGTTGGATATAGGAAAATGAAACGGAAGTAAATAAAGAGGAGAAATTATTCTTTGAGTTCAATGGAAAGAGGAGTTGGGGAAGTCATAGATTTCAAAATGAATCTATATGGCTTCCCAAACTATCCTACTGTTAGGCTTTAATTTTGAAGATTATATTATTTGATTTTTCATCTTGTCATTTTATTGTTTAGGGCTTACACTTGTATAATATTGATCATACAAATAGCCTAAAAGATGGGGTTATTTATGTCATACAGAACGACGACCTCAGAGTCCTAAGGTGAGTTAGGGCTTAGATTACATATCATAGTTGTGCAAAGGCCTAAGGATAAACTCAAAAAAGTTTTGGTGTTGAAGTCCTTGTCGTGCTGCCCACGAAGTTTGCTTCGAGCTCCATGCCACAGTGACAACTCTAAGTCTTGCAATTTAAGTTATTATTAGTGGACTTATTTTTAATTTAAATTGAGCGATGTCGATTAGGATCCTATAGTTCCATCATCCTGACCTCACTATTTGCTTTTGAGTTCACTTAGTTTAAATAGCTTGTTAAGCTCATCTAAATTGGAGGACCCCCGTTAGCAACCATAGATTACATCATCCAAGAAATCCTCGTAAACCCAAAACAGATGGACTTTAGACCGTTAAAATGGTTTAAAAGTTTATTTAGTTTTTGAAAACATGTGTTTTTGTTGCTTTTGTAACTAAAGTACATAAAACTGGCATGGTAAAATAAATGGATATGAGTAAAAATGTCGTAACACAAAGTGCGGTAAATAAATTATAAAGTGTACTTGGGCCTCTGCCACCAGTTCATGGTTAACATAATATAGTTAGAAGAAAATTAAGTAAATAGTTAGGAAATGAAGCAAGAAAAATAAGAAAGTCCAATATGTAGAAAATAAAGGAGAAATTGTATTACAATGCAAGCAATTAAAACAAAACACCCATGACAACATATGAAAGATCGGGACTAGGTGTAAGGTATTGGTGAAGGTGGGAACTCAGAGCAGGGTCGTGTGCTTTATAATTCCAACTTTGATGAAAGTCGCCTACTGACAACCTAAGAGGGAAATCCTTAACCTTTATTTAAATAATTAACCAACGAAATTTCATAATTTTAATTTTTCATGCATTTGGAAATTATTTTGGTAAGCAAACAAAAGTGATGATGTTCAAAACAAATGTGTAAAACATTTTTTGAAAGTAGCATAGTCCACAGGCTAAGCACTCTAATCGGGTGAAGACTACTAGTAAGCTAAGAGTGTCAGGGGCATCTCCCATAAAAATTTGGTGAAGAGTATCATTGATCCTGCCCTCTCTCCTTAAAGAGGATCCTTGAGGTAGTAGATACTATTCCAAATCCCATTTCATATCCCTCATTTTAGCACACATAAGCAATGTCGTCATCGCCCTTGCCACCTAAAGCTCAGACTTATACAAGCCCGATGATCCATATGTGGCTAAATATTCTTAGATGCTCACAAGGACTTAAAATACCTTATTCATGACTTAAACCCTTGAGCATTGGGTATAACTTTAAGATAAGTAGTAAAGGGTCTTTTATTAGAATCAGTGTATTGATGGGTCCTGAGGCATATCTTGGTGGATCTCCAAATTTTTATGGATGATTTAATTAAACGAAGAATAATAGGTCTTGGTGTCCTTAAAAATGTTCAGAAAGCTATAAAAGTTCTTTAGCATTGACCCTAAACATCTTTTAGGATCTTTTGAATCATCTTGAGTTCATGCAGACTTAATATCTTGTTGAATTGATCACTCCTAATTGATTTAGTTATGATGTTTTAACTTATGCTCAGTGAACCTTAATGATTTAATTATCCCATGAGTGGGGTAACTGAATATTTTTTTAATGTTTTACTTAGAGATTTTTTGGGTGGACATCCTTAAGGGTAGGTGAAGTTGTTAAGCGATCTTCACCCCCTTAATTGCAATGGAGATTTTAGTGCTTGACAAGTGTTTGTGAGTGGTTGTATTTTTTTCTAAACCTCATTAAATAATGTTGGATTGAGCCTAGTTCACTACCAAGCTCTTAAATCTTCACAAGGTAGGTTTTTCACTTTAAAGGGGAAGTTGAAGGAGATGAGTTTGATTCTTATTAAAAGATTTGTATCATCATCTGACAATTGATATGAGGCTTCTAATTAGTAAGTTATTATCATCCTATCATAAGCACCTTAGCTCAAGATCATCCAATTTAATTAACTTCCAAGATACAATAATTTGAAAAATTACTTTTTGCCCTTCTATGGAAAATTGGATGAGTTGGTTTCTATCCTTTAACCCTTTATGATTCTATCATCTCAAAGAACCAATTATGATCAATGTTACCCATTTCCTTCTTTGATTTGATCTAATTTTTAATTAAAGTTTAAAATCCCTTAGTAATCAGTTTGCACTTAGGGGTCTCTAATTCATAATTTTGTAAGTTTAACTAAAATGACTTTGAAATTTGGTTATCACCTCACTCATGGGTCTGTTAGCACATTAGAAGAGGATTTATATTTTCTAATTTTTACTTAATTTTTAAAATTTATTTTATTCCAAAAATAAAGATTTTTGAAGATAATCAATTTAACTAAGTAAAATAAACTCTCAGTCCTTAAAAAAAATATTGGAGGTTCACTTAAGTCAAAAGACTACTTAAGAATGATCATTGTGAATTTTTGAGTTATATTTTAATTTTTACAATTTTTTTAATTTTAATGAATAAATAAAAAAAATTATTTTAGAAAAATCATTTTTCTAATTTTCATAGGTCTCTCTAACTTCAAAGAAATCAGAAAAGTAAATTTTGTATTTCTTTATTTTTTTATTTATTGTAATTATTTTATTCACAAATTAAGAAAAATGTATTTATTTTCTTAAAACGCCTTTTTACACTATTAGAAGTTTAAAATACTTTAAGTTATTTTTTGTGGTTAGGGTGACATTTAGGATAATTTTAAGTATTTTCCCACTTTTACTATTTCTATAGTATTTTTAATTGTTTGTCATTACTCTTCTGTTTTAGTAATTGAGGAAACGGAGGTGATATTTTTTCTAAGGGAACTTGTGTTTGTTCATTCTCATTATGGTCACTTTCCATCTCTTCCTTCTCCTCGTCAACTTTTGTTTCTCTTTGGATTCTTGTTTCAATCTCTTTTCCACTTCCTAATTGAATTGTTTTAATTATTTCTTTATTTTTATCTTTAGGATTAACATCTACCGTACTCAGAAGATTTCCTGAATGTCTGTTACTAAGTGCAGTAGCAATATGTTCTAATTGATTTTCAATATTTCTAATAGTAGCCCCTTGATTTTGTATTTGATTTCCCATATTCAACATTACCTCATCCATAGTTAATTTCTTTTATTTAACTTGTGGGTTAGGTTTAGAGTTAAATCCAGGAGGATAATAAGGTTGATAATTAAGATTTCCTTGGTTATTTAAATTTCATGAGGGGTTCATTGAATTGTTATAATTATTCCAACTAAAATTAAGGTGAATTTTCTATCCAAGATTGTAATTGTTAGAATAAGGATTGTTATTTCGATTATTAATAACATTCAAAGTTTCATAAGATGATTGAGTATCAATTATCTATCCTAGTAAGTTTTCCTCTAATACAGATGGTATTTGAGAATAGTTCACTCCAATTTGATCATTTTTTTCATCAGATTCATGAATACTAGCTACTTTCTTAAGATTTACCCATTTCGAGAGACATTGATAATTATTAGTAGTCATTTCTTCTATTAAAGAGTATGCTTCATCAAAAGGTTTTGACATTAAGTGATCTATAAACATCCACCAGCAACAGCTTCTATAATAGTTCTAAGTGATCTTACTAATCCATTGTAAAATGTTTGAATTATTCACCAATCTGGTATGGAGTGGACATTTTTTAAGGAGATCCTTAAATATTTCTCAGGCTTCATATATCGATTTCCTTTCAAACTGACAAAAAGATGTAATATCGTTTCTAAGCTTAGTGGTTTTCGAGAGTGGAAAATTTTTAGCCAAGTATTTTTGTGATAGTTCTCTCCAAGTTCTGATAGATCCATGTGCTAATCAGTTTAGCTAAGCTTTGGCTTTATCCCTTAATGAAAAAGGAAAAAGTCTGAGCCTAACAACATCAGTAGACACTCCGTCATATTTAAAAGTAGCACAAATCTCAAGAAAACTAGCAAGATGTAAGTTTGGATCTTCAATAAGTGTTCCTCCAAATTGATTATTTTGTATTATTTGAATAATAGCAGGGTTAAGTTCAAATGAATTAGCAGCAATATTAGTGTTTTGAATAGTTAAGTGGAGTTCATCTGCCGTTGGATTAGCATAATCATTTAAAGATCTTTGTCGATTTTCATTAATTTGATTATCTAAGTTATTTGCCTTTTTGTTCAAAATTTTAATTTCTTTATGCTTTTTTTGAATTTTTCAAATAGTACTTTCTAATTTTGAATCGTAAGGTACTAAATCTTCAGATCTAATATTTCGCATAAACAAGTATAATAAGCAAAGAAAAATTTCTTTAAAATACTCTTAAATATATGATTATATATTTTTTGTTTTTTTTTATTTTATAATTTTTTTGATATTTTGTATTTTGTATATTTTTATCTTGAAATTTTCTAATTTACCAAATCTATTTAATTTAGTGTTATCTTCCCCAGCAACGGCGCAAAAAACTTGATCTCGAGAAAATATATTTGTTTAAAATTTATAAAATTGACTATGCTTTGCAACGGTGCCAAATAATTGATGTGATATTTTATGAATAATAACGTTAAGCACTTAAAGTTGGGATTCTATGCAAGTATGCGTATCGTTATCAAGTAATATAAGACATTCTTTTTAAGTCGCAAATATCGATCCCACGGGGAAGGTTTAAATTTGAAATGATAAATTAACTAGAAAATTTATAGAATTCAAACGAAATTACTGTCACTAATTTCAAAAGTTTAAAATATTATCAAAGACTAATTATTTACTACTAGCAGAATTTGAAAGCAGGTTTTAAGATTAATAACTACTAAACTATATTTATGTGATGAAGTTTTCTAATGTGAAAATCATCTTTCCCACTCCAATGAGTTTATGGTGAAATGAGATGAGATAAATGGTTTAAATATGTATTGAGCCAAATAGAAACAATTTTAATTCTCTACCCTGATTCAGTGTTATAGAGAATATTTGGTTAATCTTAGGTTTAGTCCCTAAATCCATGGTTAGGCTAGGAGGATACTGGCTCCCACTTCCCTTCCCCTGAAGACTAACTCTTGCTTTAGTTTTTAAATACTAAGATCAAATTGGGGATTTTTAGTCTATCACCCTAGAAATCTCCAATTTTACACTCAAAAAAGTATATTATCCTATTTATTTGCACTTAATCACATGAATGAAATACTCCTTCATGAACTTAAATGTGATTATCACTCTGTTGTAGAAGTCATACTTCATTTCCTAGATCATATGTTTCACAACATATTTTAACAATTCAATTGACTTGATCGAAAGGTAAATTAAAAGCGGAGTTGAAAAACCATCACAATTTATTTTAAATTTTAACATTGGCACATCCACATTATCTCTTCATTTCTCTATAGCTCAGAGTAGGGAGAAAGATAAAGAAATCCACTCAGACTTCATGAGAAAAATACAACAAAATAAAAATTTTATATATAAAAGAAAGTTCATACAACAATAATAAACAAATAACACTTATCTGAAACTTTTTTTCAAAGCAAATCCTTTGTAGCCTCTCTTAGAAAATATAGGAAGAAGAAATCTCTCACTTCACTTCTCTTCCTCTCTAACACTTCTTAGAGAAGAATTCACACTTAAAGTCCCCATAAAAACTCAAATCTATAAAAACAATAACTAAGTAATGGTGTGGAATGGCGTGGAATGTAGGTGTGTGAAGAGGAACATTGAAATGAGTGTAAGAAGTTGAAAATGGTGCGAAAAGGGGGGGGGGTTTCTGATCAAATTTTGGCTCTAAATAGAGCCTAGGTCGGTTCTCCAATAAGTGCATCCAAAAACCCTTCAAAAAGCATCCAAATTCGTTGAATTTTTGAGAAATAGGGCCTGCACCGACACTGGCACCGTTTGCCATCTGCACCAGAGGCCCATAGTTAAATCCCAAGTTTCTGTCAAATGGCACCGACGGCGATAAATTTTGAACTTCTCCATTTTTGCTCCAATTTCATCCTTTTTGCTTCCTTTTTGCTCCAAGTCCTTAAAATCAACAACTTGCAATATAACGTAGAAAATACCTTCCATAACATAGAAAATACCTTCCATTAAAGTGCAATATAACAAAAAATGAGTATAAAATATGGGTCTAAAAAAACATATATTTTTTGTGTATCAACATCCCACTCATTTAAGCAGTTTGATCATTGAACATCCTTCTTTAGTGGGCAATCTCTGGAACACTGTGTGCACTTTAGTGATAGGAGTGGGTTTTTCTCTCTCCTCACTACGACCATAAAATGACGATAATGTAGCAGTGATTTCTAGAATATTCTCTTACCCATTAGTATTCATCAATGGGTGGAACCTACTTCCTTGTAGAAGTGGAGAGATATCATGTAATCCAAGTTCCTCCTCATGAGAAAACTCATTATTTAGTACTTTTTCTGAGATATGGGCCTTAGCTGCCCTCCGAGCTTTTTGGCTACGGTTCTTTCTTTAAGATCAAGTCAATGACACAGACTTTGAACTTGAACCGATTTCAAACACTGACTGAGTGACGATAAATTCTTCAGTTTCATCTTCTACGATCATAATCTCCTTTCCTTTAGCAGAAAAGGGGACAACGAACTTAGCAAGTGTCAGGGTAGTAGCAGTTTTGGGGGAGTAGCGGTTTTCACCTTCTTGCAAGAAGGGAATTCCTGGGGACAGTTCATGTTAAATTCAGCCTTAGGTTAAATTTAACAGAGGGCTCTTGAACCTCCAAATCGGTGAATTTCATTACGATAAATGGGGCCTTTCTAAGTACAACTTCAAGTTTGTCAAATCCGCCTTTAAGTTTGTCAAATCCAGTTCCAAACTTGATGGTGGGGGCAACATTGCAAGAATTTCAGCAGGTTGGCAAATTGCAGAAAAAAGGAGAGCGTAGGAAACACCATTGCAACAGCTTTAAAGAGAACGCTCAAAGGTTCTTTATTTTGCCAATGCCTCATAATTCTAGTGTGAACACTAAAGATTAAGAAAGGTTGATTCGTAGACTGGGCAAATCTTTTATTTTATCATTTGTTTGTGAAGGATTTAAATTTAGTAAAAATAATTTTGAAAGTAGAAGGATTTAATTAGTAAAATAAAAATGGTTAGAATGCAAGAGCAGCATGACACATATCAATTTAATTTGTAAAGTAGCGAGCCAAGCTCGAAGGGGAAAGTGAAGTTTAGGACTCAGTGCGGGACCGACTTTACAACGCACAATGCACGGAGGAACTAGTCCATCAACAAACCTATTAGAGGTCTGACCCCACACAAAGACAAAGTCCTAATAAACTCCTGAACCTCTCACCTCAAAGGTGATTGAACAGTTGACCCTGAAGTTCGAAGGAGTTGACTGAACCTCCCCAAGAAAGAAATGGGTGAAGCATGCTAACAAAAGAAGGGTAATTTGGTCCGTAAGGGACATGGACACACTACCGATGTATGAAGATAATATTACCTTATTAATATGGAGAGAGAAATAAGTCCCCAGCAGAGTCGCCAGAAGTTGTCGGCTGCTAGGATGGATATCCGAACACCCATTTTAGTTTAATTTAATATATATAATTTGGAAAAAATAGTATTTTGGATTTTAGAAAATACAAGACCGGACCGATATCATATCCCCAGTAATTTGAATAAAGGAGCTTAATACCGCAAGTAATGTATTCATCCCGAAGGATAAACACACCAGTTACTGGTAAGGCTCAACTAAATAAACTAAAGATTGTATGACATCCGTTAACTCTGTAAAACCATTGTTTATTATAAGCCAGCAAGTTCCCCTATTTAATATGAAGGATTAAAAGGGTTTATACTAAGCTGGGTTTGGAAATACATCCTATAAGGGCAAGCTCCTGTAGTTAATTATATCTTAGACAACCGAAGTCACCTAAGAAAACTCTCGATAAAAAATAGGGGATATTATCTTCAAGGAGTTCAAAGAGATATGAACTTTCAATGAGATCAGACAAAGAGAAGTGAAATGGGAACTACACAAATTTGGAACATTTTATTTTTAAATCCAAAGGAAGAAGAACTAGGGGATGTCATAGAGGGGTTGTCATAAATCCTGAGAAGAACCTCGATGACTTCCCAAACTATCCTACTATTTGGCTTTCGTATTGGAGATTAGAATTATTGAATTTTTATCCTGTAAATTTTATTAATTAGGGCCTACATTAGTGTAAAATAATCATATAAATAAATTGGAAGATGTGGGGATTCAGGTCGTAACAAATGACAACCTCAGAATCCTAAGGCAAGTTAGGGCTTATATTGTATAACAGAATCATACAAAAGCCTAAAGATAAGTGAGGATTTATGTTGCATAAGCAAACAACCTCGAATTCCTATGATTTTTTGTTTAATTCTAAAGAGAAGATATGTAATTATAGATCCTCCTGCTGTTTTAGCTCGTTGTCATAGAATACTGCCCACAAGAAAGCTCCAAGCTCCTTAATGAAGTAACAGGTTTTAGTTTTAGTAATGTCAATTGAGGAGCTGAGAAAAATATCATGTTTTAGAAGTCAAAATTTCTTGTGTGTCAGGCCCTGATTTCAAATCAGTTATTTCCTAAGGTTATGGTTATTTTAATTTTCTGGGGGATATCAAAGTTAATTAGAGCGACACCGGTTAAGATCCCACGGTTCCCTCGTTCTTTCAACACTATTTTCTTTCGGATTCACTTAGTCCAAATAAATTTACTAAACTAAACTTAATGAGTTCCATACTTTCATTTAGACTATGAGAAATCTCATTAGCAATCGTAGGTTACCTCCTCCAATAGATTCCCGATCATCCGATAATGATGTTTTAATTTAGTTGAAATTTTGGTTTTTTTTATATTTGTGATTAAATTTTGAGTTTCTTATATTTTGAATGTTATATTTTGAAATTTTGAATGTTGTGGTGGTGAATTTTATCATTTTTTATTTTTAAATTTTGTTTTGGTTTCAGTTTCGTGACTATCCTAAAAGTTTTAGTTTTTTTTACATGCAGGGTGACATTGTTGTTTAACATACGAGTTCATGAGAAGGAAAAGTACAGTAACAAAAGTGCAGGAAAGGAAGATGCTATAAACTATAAAAGCGTACCTGTCGAGTATTCTCTTTCCTCCTCCTGAATGTTCAGTACTTGCAAGGCATATGTATATAATTTTACAGGAATTAAAGCATGCTTGTAGAAAAAGTAGGAAGTACAAGTTTAAGGTGTGTTTACCAGATCTTATGCCATATCTTAATGGGTCCTATTCATTTAAATGTAGAAATGATATCTTAAGCAAGACATAATGAGTTTAATCATACTTTAAGATATCCAGAAGAGTATGAGAAGGGTCCACTGACCAGGCTCCGGGCATCTCACAATCCTTTAAAAAGTCCTGAGTTTATAAAAACTCATTATGTTAATTAAAAATTCATCCTTATCATACCCCTATGCTCAATGAACTGATGCTCTAACCAGCCCTAAGGACGGGGTAATTATCATTTGATGTTTTATTTATAAATTATATAGGTAAAGACCTTTGTGGGCAATTTGGTATAATTAAGGAACTTAGCACTTTGATTTTAAAGATGGGCTTGTAGTGTTTTTAAAAGGTTCTAAATTAGTTATAGATTATTTTCTAGATCTCATTAAACAAAATTTTGATTAAGCCTAGTTCACTACTAAGCTCTTAAATCCTTAAAAGTGTAATCCTTAAGAGTGTAGATTTGTACATTAGAAAAAGATTTAAATGCTTATACCTTTAATCTTTATCATAAATTATAAGTCATTTTAAAAACATTATGTCGGCATTATTTCAGGTTGGTTTGTGGGGAGTTACCCGTAAGAAGCTGACGGTCATCGGAATCAAAATCTCGTCGCCCTCTTCGGAAGGACGTTGAAGTATGAAATAAAACTGACCCCATATTTTTCATAGTTTAAAATGAAAAGCACTGTACCTCAAATCATGTATCTATCCCGAAGGATAAACACAAGACTTGAGGATGAGGCTCGATCAAATAAACTAAGGAAAGTATGACGTCCGTTTGGTCTGCAAAACCTTTGTATTTGCCGACAAGTTCTCCTATTTAATATAAAGGATTAAATATAATTTATATTAAGTTGGGTTCGGACATGCTTCCTATAAGGGCAAGCCCCTATAGTTAATTACATCCTAAATGACCGAAGTCACTTAAGAAGACTCTCGATAAAAAAATCAAGAAATATTATCTTCAAAGAATTTCAAAGGTTAGGACTCTTTAACAAAATCGGACGTAGAGGTGTGAAAGGGGATTTGGTTCAAATTTGAAACATTTTATTGTAGAATTCAAAGGAAGAAGAACAAGGGGATGTCACGGATCTAGAGGAGAACCCTGGTGACTTCCCAAGCTATCTTAATGTTTGGCTTCAGTTTTGAGGAGAAGTGTTTAAGTGTTTCATCCTGCCAATTTTATTAGTTGGGGCTTACATTCGTGTGAAATGATCACACAAATAGCCTGGAAGATGTGAGGGTTTAGGTCGCGACAAACGACAACCTCGGAATCCTAAAACGAGTTAGGGCTTATATTGTATAGCAGGGCTATGAAAAGGCCTAAAGATAAGGTGAGGATTTACATTGCATAAGCAAGAAAC
>NW_018164840.1:27383-29619 GCF_001263595.1 Phalaenopsis equestris | reverse complement strand
AAAGGGGTAATTATCATTTATCATTTAATTTTGAAAATTATGTGGGTGAAGACCCTTAAGGGGGCAAGTTAGTGTAATTTGAACACTTAGCCAAATTTTAATCCTAATTGGGCTTAGTGGTGTTTCAAGGATGTTTGATATATTTATGTTTATTTCTATAATCCTCTTTTAGTCAATTTTGATTTAGCCTAAGTAACCACTAAGCCCTAAAGACCTAGGTGAGTGTCTTAATTAGTTTCAAAAAGGGTTAAGCTTTAAGTGATCATGATCCATGATTTGAATTTTATTTGAAAATCAAGATAGGGGCATTAAATTGATTAATTATTGTCTTCCAATGTCATACCCCTAAGTCCAAGGTCATCTAATTTTAATAAACTTCCAAATCTTAATAATTTAGAAATTTATTAACTTATCTTTTTTAATAAACTTCCAAACCTTAATAATTTAGAAATTTATTAACTTATCTAATTTTAATAAACTTCCAAACCTTAATAATTTATAAATTTATTACCCATTTTCCCTCCTTGAATAAATCCTAAATGTTAATTAAGGTTAAATTTCCAAAATTACACATTTGCCCCTAAGGCTCTAACACCTCATAATTTGTCAAATTCAATTCAAATGACTTTGAAATTTTTATCCTACCTCATTCATGGGTCAATTGAGACATCAGAGGAGGAAATTTGATTTTTCAAAATTTAATTTAATTTATATAATTATTTAATGCAAAAATAGGATTTCTCAAAGAAAATTCCTAAATTGACCAAGGTAAATTTATTTAATAAAAATAAAATATTTTAGATGGTGAAAATTAAGTTCTATATTTTTGAAAAAATCTCCCTAAGGTCAGAGAACTCAAAGAAGCAAATTTTATATTTTTTTGATTTATTCTTGATTGATTGGAATTATTTTAGTGTAAACTCATTTTTTAGCCTTTAAAAATTATTTTTAAGCTTTAAAATTCAATATATTTATTTAGAAAATCAGGAGAAATATTCTAATCATTCCTAAGTGATTAGAAAGCAATTTAGAATATTTTCATGAGTTCTTTTATTTTTATGATTTTTATGGATTTTTAATTATTTAAATATCAAAATAGGTTAAAAATCAAATTTTTATTATAAATATTATTTTATTTTTAGAAAATACCCCTGATCACAGAGAGCTCAAAAAATTAAGTTTCATAATTTTTTGAGTTATATTTTGATTTTTTTAAAAATCATTTATATGTCAAAAGTGGTATTTATCTTTAAAAATCAACTTAAGGTGTCAAATGAACTTAAAATATTTTGAAATTTTTATGATGAGCTCTCTGGATCATAAATCATAGCAAAGGTAAAAAATCAAGTCATTTAAATGTTTATATTTTCCAAAATTAATTATCTTAGTGATTTAGTATTTATAAAATTTAAGGATATTTTAAATGACTTGAACTATCAAATTATTTCCAAAAGTTTCTCTAGGCATGCTGGACCTTCCAAAATTTTCTTAGGATTTTATAATCAATATGCTAATTTTCATGATTATATTAAAGAAATAATGTGAAATAACTTGAAAAATATGGGTCTCTGTATAGGAAGCTCCTCTCACTTTGGAAAAATCAGAGCACACTTCCCTTGTTAGAGACTACAACATGTCAAAATTCCATGCCAAGGTGATGTGCCATTATGCATATAGAATCAAATGATTAAAAATAGTGTTTAATTAATTAAAAATAAAATATGCACCAAATGGACTTGAAATTTAATTCATATTGTTCCTCTTCGTTCACTGAGTAAGAGGGTATTTTTATTTTATTTTTGTGATTTTTCTACACAAAGTTATGAATTTTCTAAGTTAATTGTATTTAAATAAATAAGAAAGGGCCCTATTTATCTATTTAAACCGCGCGTGCCACCTCAACCTACGACTGCTGCGAAGGCATGCGTGGCGCTCTTTAGTTGGACGCCGCCGTCCATGTAGCTTGCTGACTCGGCCCGCTGTTTATGTTCCGAAGTGCTGTCTGGCTTGATCTCCCCCGTCCATTTGATACACACTCAATCGAACGGCTCCCCTTCATCGTCCCCGATATAATGATCCCGTACCCGTCCACACTAAAACCTCAAGATCTCAGCCTAGACTCAATCAAATCACTTCGGGTTTGATCCTATGGATTTGTCTAAGTGAGACGAACACATCCATACGGTTAATGTACCATAAAATCAAGCCTAAGTAAATGGAGAATCAAAATAAGCTC
>NW_018164840.1:26322-27270 GCF_001263595.1 Phalaenopsis equestris | reverse complement strand
TGGGGCTTTGGCTTCTTTCACTCTTGTGAAGGTGTGGGCACAAGAAATTGAGGTTTGGTGGGGTGTGGAGGTGTATTGGGTTCTGTCCTGGTTTCCGACAAAGTTTCAAGCTCAAAATTGAGCTCCGGCAATGGGAATGGGTGAGAGAAAATGGTTGGAATGCACTGAGGAGATCTCAGGGAAGCTCTATGTGAATTTTGGAGAGACCTTTTTAAGGAAATTTTAGCACACCTCCCATGGACGTGGGAGGTGAGTTTTTATAAAAATGACCATGGGGTGGCTCTCAGGGCATAAGTTTGGGTGCATTGTTGTGCTTAGGTGGAGGGCAGAGGAGCTCTTCAATTTAATTTGGATTGGATGAGCTGGCCTCTAGGTTTGATTTGGGTGAGGTGTCATGGGGGTGGCTCTCGATTTTGAGCTTTTCCGGCCACTAGGCTGGCCAGCCGGCCGAGGGGAGGTGGCTAGGAGCTCAGGGAACCCAGAGGAACCCATCACAACAATTTAATGCAAATGTGCTTGGATTTGGCAAAGATATCTTAAGCATGTTCATTTTTGGAAATAAGATCCCTTAATTTGGGGAACCTTTGGTCCATAGCTTAATTTAAGTGGTTTCATGGTGTTTGGACTGGTCACTAAGTCCAACTAATGGCTGTGGTGGAGTTAATTTTGTGGTCTTAGGGTGGTTAGGTCACATTTAGTGCATGGGTCCAAGTGGGTGCAAATGACCAAAACTTGGGTTTGGGCTTGGGTTAGGCTATCCATTTCAATTGGCCAAATTGATTGATCAAAATTGTGTAGATGATCATAAGGAACAACTTTGGTGAAGGATGGAAGTGATTTTGAGTCCAATGGGGGCATCAATTTGAAGGAATTTTGAACTTTAATCAATTTGGTCATGTTGGGCTAGGCTTGGGTCTAGCTTGGGTTAGCCTTGGGCTAGGTCCAAAT
>NW_018164840.1:25373-26059 GCF_001263595.1 Phalaenopsis equestris | reverse complement strand
TATGAAGATTTTGCAACATCAATTGGGGCCAATTGACTAGGCCATGGGTTCAATTTGGTGAGATTAAGTCATATCGTCAAAATTAGGGTTTTGACCCAAATCAAAATTGGGTCATGGACCAATTGAGCTTGTATTTGGTTTATATTAGTCATATTAAAAGTTAATTTGAGTTTATGATTAGAATTGGGGTCAATTGAGACACAATTGATGGACATTTGAGTTGGATTTGGGGAAATTTGGGTCTTTAAAGGGCAATTTGGGGGTTTTGCTTAAAGTTGGTCAAATTGAAAAAATTGAGTCATGTGGTACCAAATTGGGTCATGTGGTAGTTGAGAGAAATGAAATTGGGAATATTTAAGATTTTTTGGGATTTTTTGGGAATTTTTCGAATTTTTGGAATTTTGGGTCCAAGAGGGGTATTTTGGTAATTTGGGGGTGTTTTAGGGGTAAAAGGCCAAGATGGGTATTTCGATAGAGTTGAGATACCAATCATCACAAACAAGCCATGAACCAATGGAAACCCCATTTTGGGTCCTCTACATAGTGGTCTTAGCCAAACCATAGCCCTAGGGCTCGTAGGTTTAGGGGACCATCTACATGAGTATCCCAAAAGATCAAGGGATCTAGACTAGAAGTTTGAGTTCGGGGTTGTGAGTGAATGTGGGTGTAGATGAGTGTAGTGAATG
>NW_018164840.1:11358-25291 GCF_001263595.1 Phalaenopsis equestris | reverse complement strand
TGACCCCACCTACTAAGTATTTAGAGGTTGAGACCTACATGTGGAACTTCAAGTTGAGTAGAGAAGAGTTTGGAATTTCTAATGGTGAGGGTTCCATGTCTAGTTTTCTAAGAATAGTCAATAGAAAAATCCTATGGCTAGACCTTAGGCTACTAAAGAGGAAAAACTAAACCTTAACCAAAAATGAGGTCAACACATTAATTTGGTCTTAAGATCAGTGAGTTATGATCTTCCAAAAATCAAACCCCTTAACTTAATATTTTTTTATTTAAATATTCTTCCAAGTTTCTTCAATTTAAAGAAAATTACAAATATATCCTTTACAAGACCAAACTGTGGTTGGATACTACCATTTATCCCATTCAAATTCCAGCCATCAAAACATATCAATTAAGATCATTTTTTGCCCATTTAGCCCTTTGGTTAAGCCTAAATAATAACTAAGCCTTAAATTCCAAAATTACCCTTTTGCCCCTAAGACCCTAATACCCTATAATTCATTAAATTAAACTCAAATGACTTGAAAGTTGTAAGTTACCCAACTCATGGGTTAATTAAAACATCAAAGGAGAAAATGTGATTTTTCCAAATTTATTTAATTTTATAACTATTTTTAATACAAAAATAAGGATTTTTCAATCAAAATTTAATAACTCAATCAAAACAAAACCTTTATCCTTCCGAAAATTATTGGAGGTTTACCTAGGTTAGAGGACCACTTGGACCAATTTTCATGATTTTAAAAGGTTTAATTTAATTATTAGAATTATTTGTTTTTTTAGCATTAATCAAATATAAAATATTGTTTGAGTAAAAACGTAAGCTTTATATTTTTGTTAAATCTCTCTAAGTCTAAGGAATCTAAAAAATCAAATTTCATATTTTTGTGATTTATATTTTAATTATTGAAATTATTTTAGTGAGAACTTAGAGAAAATTCATTTTAAGCCTTTAGAAATTAATATCTTGACTTAGAAAATTAGAAAAATTATTTTAATTTGTTCTAGGTGATCAGGAAGTCAAATGTGACATTTTAGTATGTTTTTACAATTTTACAATTTTTTGACTTTTAATTAATATTTAATTATTTAAATACACATAAATAACTAAAAAATGAAGTATTTATTTTAACTCCAATTTTATTATTCTTAGGTTCCTCTAGTCATAATGAGCTCCCAAAAACAATTTGGTATTTTTTTAGTTTTGTTTTAATTATTATCATTATTATAATGCCAAAAATGTGATTTCACTTGATTAATTCATTTGAGTGGTCAAATTAACTTCAATTGACTTGAAATTTTTATGGGAAGCTCCTCTAACATTAAATTACAGTGGAGAATGAATTTCAAGTCATTTACATTTATTATTAATCAAAATTAATTTAATTTTATTTTTTAGAAATATTTTTAAAGTGTTAAACTAAGTTTATATTTTTCCTAGGATCCTCTGACCATAGTGAACCCACAAAAACAAATTTTATTTTATTTTTATGAGTAAATTAATTTTGATAATTATTTTACCAAAACAGGCTTGATACATTTGAAAATAGAGATCTCAATCTAAAGATCTCACCTTATGTTGGAAAAATTAGGGAAGATGTCCCATGATAGAGGGAATCAAAGGCCCAAAAATCATGTCATGGTGAAATTTCTATGCAAATGGAGAATCAAAATAAGAAAAAAACCATTTAATGAATTAAAAATTATACATGCAGCAAATGGACATGAAAATATTTCCACATTATTCTCCTATGTTCACTAAGAAAGAGGGTATTTTTATTTTATTTTTGTGATTTTTCTACAGCAAAGATATGAATTTTTGAAGTTCTAATCATTACATAATTGAAATAAAAGCCTATTTTTCTACTTAAGTGACGCAGTGCAGACCGGATCCTCATACGTGTCGAATAGACGCATGTCACCATAAGATTGGGTGCCATTAGCTGAGTCAGCCTACCTTTTTGAACCATCCATCCATCTGTCACAATCAGAGCCCTCCATTCGATACTTTGATACACACTTGATCAAATGGTCTTCCGTCATCATCTCCAATGGACTAAACCTACGAGCCATCCACCTTAAAACCCTAATATCTCGAGCTACACTTGACCAAATTACTTTGGGTTTGATCCGATGGACTCTTCTAAGTGAGACAAACCTATCCATATGGCTATCCTACCATGAAATTGATTCCAAGCTCATTGAGAATTAAAATAAGCTCGAGATGATAGAAAAATATTATACCTTAGTCCAAGAGGTGAAGCCTCGATTAGATGCTTAAAGAAGCTTCGTGGAAGTCCAAACAGCTTGAGGATGAAGTCTCTGGTCGTGGTGAATTTTCTGGACCTAAGTTCGACCAAGGCTGATTTTTTGTGTTGGTCAAAGTCCACCCTGGGGTGCTCTAATGATGGGGTTTTTGTGGGGGAATTATCCTCCCTCACTGTGGGGATGGTGTGGATGCAATTAATTTGAGTTTGGTGGAGTTGTTTGGTGGAGTTTTGGGGGGTTTGGGGGGTGTCCTATTTCGGTCTTGAATTTGAGCTCCAAAATTAAGCTCAGGCAATGGGCTTGAGTGGCTAAGGATAGGGGGATTGAACTCAAGAGGTCTTAAGGTAGCTCGGGAAGCAATTTGGCAGAGTCTCCCCAAGGAATTTTAAGCTCTCTTAGTTTGGCCATGGAGGGTGGGTTTAGATAGAGGGGGAAGGAGAGGTCATCAGGGGTAATTGGTGAGTGCTTTGGGTTGCTTATGTGCATGTCAAAATTGTGCAAAAATCCATTTGGGATGAGACAGCTTAGATGGGTTTAGTTTTGAGTTTTAGCCAAGGTGGTCGACCGGCCAGGGAGGGGTCACTTTCTGACTCAGGGAGGTCAAGGCTTGGTTTTGGTGAAGTCAATTGGGGTTGTCCATGTGTAAAGGTAAAGGATTTAATAGTAAGGAGAAAGGGTCATTTTTGGCCACTTTGGATCAAAGCATCGATTTAGTCTTGGTTCACCCACCAAGGAAGGATTGGGTGCTGAGGAGAATAAAGTTGCTCAGCTGAAGTGTTGTGGTGAGGTCCCCATCCAAAGGATTTTTGCTAAGAATGGATTTAAGTGTGTCATTAAAAGGGTTAAAAACCTTTTTAAAGAGGCTTGTCCTCTTTTCATTAATAACATGGTGATGTGGCAAGGCTCTCATGACTCACCTATGGCTTAAGAGTGGCTTCATGGCTTGC
Source organism: Phalaenopsis equestris (assembly GCF_001263595.1). NCBI lineage: Eukaryota > Viridiplantae > Streptophyta > Magnoliopsida > Asparagales > Orchidaceae > Phalaenopsis > Phalaenopsis equestris. The sequence continues at coordinate 22,077 of NW_018164840.1, read as the reverse complement.
ATGTGGCTTGGCTAATTTTCATGAGAAGTGATTTTGGATTTATTTGGTATTTCTGGTGAATTTTGACATGATGCTTGATTTGGAATGATATTATCATGAATTTGAAACTGAGGGAGTGATTTTAACTGAATGGATGATGTGGAGAAAAATCGTCATATGGGCTTGTGATAGAAATTGGGCTTTTTGAATTAAACGTCATACGGGCTTGTGATAGAAATTGGGCTTTTTGAATTAAACATGGTGGGCTTGGGCCTTTAAAATTGAGATTAAATTTGGGCTAAATTTTAGATCAATTGAATGTTGAATTTGATGTAGGAATATGTCATGAAGGATTTGGAATAATTTCAAGTGATTTTGAATTCAATTGAAAGGCCAATTTGGTTGATTTTGTCATATGGTCAAAATTAGGGTTTTTTTTAATTGGGTAAAATTAGGCTTGTAATTGGGTCAAATTGAGCTTGAATTATGTTTAGATTGGGATTGAGGATATTTAATTTTGGTTTGAAATTGAAATTGGGCAAGATTGGGGTCAATTGGGCAAAGATTGAGGCTAATTTGGGGAAATTTGGGCGTTTAAGGGCAAATTGGTGCTTTGGGTCAAAATAAGTAAAATTGATGGTCAAAAATTGAAATTTAGAATATTTGGGATGATTTTGAAATTTTTGGGAATATTTGGAATTTTTGGGTCATGAGAAGCATTTTGGTAATTTTTGGCAATTTTGGGAATTTGATGATTTAGGTGAATTTTTATCAATTTAGATAGTGGTGAGTGGTTTGAGATGATTTTGGGAAAATTTGGGTATTTTTGGTAATTTTGAGAATTTTGGCAAAAATTAGAGTTGTAGGGGTATTTTGGTAATTTAGTGATTCTGGGATAGAATGGTCACGTAAGTCATGAAGCCATGTTGAACCAATTGGAGCCATATAAGGATTCATTTTGGATGCTCAATATGTTGGTTCTAACCCTCTTAGCCAAATACTAGGGGTATAGGTTCATTCATATGAGCTTTCCAAAAGGAATCATGAGACCAAATCAAGGGGTCTTAGGGTTTGGGGTATGCAAGAAACTTTAGTGTGTGCAAGCCATCTCAACCATCACTAGACCACCCAGGGGTTGTCCTAAGGTCTGACCATCCTTTGGGAGACTCTCCCTAAGTTCCCCCATACTGACCCCACCTACTAAGTGCTAGAGGTTAGGACCAATATGTTGAACTTCAAGTTGAGCAAAGAAAAGTTTAAAACTTCTAATTACAAGGGTTCCTTTTCTTTTCTTCTAGGAATAGTCAACAGGAAAGTCATATGAGTAGAACCTAGGCTACTAAAGAGGACAAAGCTAGACCTCAACAAAAAATGAGGTCAACAGTATCTTTTTCCAGAAGTTGGCATAAAGACTTTGAAATTTTTGAAAAATCTTTAATATATCACCTGTAAAATCCAACATGTCCTAAAAAGCTCATAACTCCTCTTACAATAGTAGGTGGAGGTAAGTTTAATATAATATGTGTTTTTGCAGGATCTACTTCCATGCTATTTTTTGAAGTTTTATGGCCAAGCACAATTCCTCCTACAACTATAAATTGTGATTTTTTCCAGTTTAATATGAGATTAGTCTTTTCATATCATTCTAGAACTTTTTCAAAACTTGTCCATAAAGACTTCAATCCTCTTTTCAATTAAATCACTGAAAATTAACATCATGCATCATTGAAATGTTGTAGGTGCATTACATAATCCAAAGGGCATTAGTCGAAAAGCAAAGGTTCTATAAGAACTAGCAAATGTTTTATTTCTCTTGAACCTCTGGAGCAATGAGTATTTGATGATAATCGATATATCCCTCTAGAAAAAAAAAATCTATGCCTAGTCAGCCTATCCAAAATCTAGTCCAAAAAGGGTAAAGGAAAATAATCCTTCCTGGTGGCAAATTCTAGTTTTATATAATCTATGCAGATCTGTCATCCAATGACTTGTCTTGTTCATATTAATTCATTATTCTCGTTTGTCACTATAGTTACACCTCATTTCTTTGGAGCATAGTGAATTGGACTCACCTAAACACTATCTTAAATAAGATATATTCTTCCAGCATCTAACCATTTTAAAATCTCTTTCTTGTCGCTACACTCACTGAGTTCCACAGACTCATTATCTATAAACTTCCTTTTCTTATTAAGTGTATCCTTCATGAACTTCACACAGCTTGACATTTGTTCCATGGCTTTAACAAATGGAATGTTTATCGTCAATTTCCTCAATATTTCTAAAAATTTTTAAAATTGGTTATCTCTATTTTTCTACTTCAATCTTTGAGAAAAATGGATGAGCTTCACCAGATTTTCTTCCGTGACTTCACCAGATTTTCACCGGTTTAATAGGACATTTTGACTCAAAATGAAAATCTTCACCAGATTTTTCATTTTCCACCTCATCTTTTTTTAACTTCAACTTCCATTTCTTTTTTAACTCTATTTTCCAATTCTATTCCACCTCTTAGTTGAATAGTTTTAATTTGCTCTTTGTTCAGATCTTTAGGATTTACTTCAACATTACTAGGCAATATTCCTAGAGGTCTACTGCTAAGTGCTATAGCAATACATCCCAATTAACTTTCCATGTTTTCAATTACAGCTCCTTGACTTAGTAATTGGCTTCTCATTTGCAATATCAATTCTTACTTTGAAAATTTTTTATCCTTGCTCTGCAGATTATTAAAACCTAGAGGGTAATAAGGTTTTAAGTTGGATTCCTTTGATTGTTAAAGTTTCTCAATGGGTTTGCAGCATTGTTTCCCCATTACGGATTTGCAGTATTATAGTTATTGTTACTCTAACTAAAATTTGGATGATTCTTCTAACCAATATTATAATATTTAGAATAAGGATTGTTAGAATAATTATTTATTGCATTTAAGGACTCATAAGAAGATTGAGATTCTATCATTTTTCCTTAAGAGTTTTCCTCAAGCATAGGTGTTTTCTGAGAATAATTCATTCCATATTGATCTATCTTCTTTGATATAACATCTATTTAGGCATATAACATAGATAGGCATCTAACATAGATATTGCATTATAATCATGAATGCTAGATACTCTTTTTTGATTTACCTTTTCAGAGGGCCATTAAAAATTATTAATAGTCATCTCTTCAATTAAAGAATATGTTTTATCAAATGGTTTTGACATTAATGATCCATCAGCAGCAGTGTTAATTATCGATCTAAGAGATCCAACCAATCCATTATAAAAAGTTTCAATTATTAACCAATCTGGTAACACAAGTTGTGGACACTTTCTAAGGAGATCATAAAATCTTTCCCAGGCTTAATAAATTGATTCTCCTTCAAACTGACAAAAAGATGTAATATTGTTTCTAAGCTTAGTAATTGTTTATAATGGGAAATATTTATATATAATTTTTTCTTATAAGTCTCCCCAAGTTCTGATAGATCTAAGTGCTAATGAGTTTAACCACATCTTAGCTTTATCCTTTAGTGAAAAAGGAATAGTCTAAGCCTGATAGCATCAAGTCTAACTCTGACGACATCATTTAACACTCCATCATATTTAAAAGTAGCACATAATTCTAGAAAAATAACAAGGTGTACATTAGGATCTCCAATTGGTGTTCTTCCAAACAGATTGTTTTGTATCATTTGGATAATAGCGGTTTATGCTCAATTGAATTGACCGCTGCAACAGAGTTTTGTACTCTCAAATGAATTTCATCTGTTGTAGGATTAACATAGTCTCAAAGGTCTCTGATTATGTTCATTTTAATTTTCAACATTACTTAAGTTGAAAGCTATTTTTCTAAAATGATTTACCTCTTTTTATTGTTTTCTAACTTTTCTAATAGTTCTTTCTAACTCTGAATCATAAGGTACAAAATCTTCTGATCTTACACTACACATAAACAAACACAATGAGTATTTAAAATAAGCAAACACACTAAAATATGAACATATTTAAACTAAACTACAAACTTCTTTTTTTTAGTTTAAAAAAAATAATTTAAATTATAAAATAACTTCCTAATACTTTCCGTTACTTCCCTGGCAACGTTGTCAATAACTTGGTGCAGGCAGATTTAGTGTGTTATTTTTGAAATATTTTTCAATATTACAAAATACACATGACATATACAATATCAAATATGTAAATTAATCCCAACAAAAATAACTTCAGTTAAAATAGTTTTATCTCTTAAAAATCTTTAAACTGTCAATTCCCCTTTAAAAATAATGCAATTAAATGTATCACACAAGTAATAAAGGGTTATAATGGAGTCCTATATATCGATCCCATAGAGAAGTTAGAAATGCTTATAAGTAAATTGTTAAGATTATAATGTAAAGTACAATTTTTAAAAGAACAAAAAGTAAAGTGCAAAATTTAAATATTAAGTAACAAGTGAATTCTAATTAAAATTTAGTTGAAAGTAAAGGTTAACTAAACTAAATGCTAATCTTTAAAAAGTAAACATACGAAAACTAACAAAGTTTTTTTGACATAAAGTTAAAATTTAAGTAAACATCCTTCCCCTCTAAAATGAGTATATGGATTGTGAAGAAATTAAAATCATTTGAAAATATATATATATATATTATTTTGTGCCAAATAGAAGATCTTAATTTTTACCCTCTTCTAAGTGCATAAAGAACATTGACTAATCCAGAGTTTGGTCCCTAATTTCATGGTTAGGCTGGGAGAATACCTGCTGCCACCTAGAGCTCCCACTACTCCCACACCTGAGGGTTAATAATCTCGCATTAGTTTCCAACCAACTTGACCAAATTGGGGATTTTAATCTGTCACCTTAAATACTCTAATTCAGCATCCAACAAAGTATATTTCCCTATTTATTTGCACTGAATCCCATGGATGACATCCTCTCCCATGGCTCCCATGGAATCAAGATGACATCCTCTCCCATGGAATCAAATGTGATTCTCACTCTATTATAGAAATCATAGCCCTTTTGGAACATATGTTTCACAAGGCTTTTTAACATTTCAATTGGCTAGATCGAATAGTAAATGAAGATCGACGTTCAAATCATTACAAATTATTGACATTTAAAATAGTATAAAAAAAAATCAATTCTTTACAAAACCATATCTCAAAGTAGAGAAAAGGATAAAGAAGACTACTTAGAATTAATGAGAAAGATATGACAAAACACGTATTTTATATATAAAAATAAGCTTATAAAATAAAAAAATAAAATAACACAACTTATCTTATAATCCTTTCCAAGAAAATCACTAGAAGTTCTCTTCAAGCACTTTCCCTCTTTACAAGCATTCTCAATTCTCTCTTAGAAAAGTAATGAAGTATAAATGTCTCACCTTCCCTCTCCTCTTACAATCCTTGAAGAAAATCTCTAAGCCCTTGACTTTCTCTCTCTCTCTCTTGCCTTCTTCAAAAATCTCTCCCAAGGCTCTTTTTTTGCCCCCCTTTTTAAGCCCTAGATTTCCCTATCTTTTATTAGGGGCTGCTTCCTCCAAAAAGAATTCAAAATTCCATCCAAAATTCTATCCATGAGTCAACCCTTTTGAATTCAAAAGACATATCTATTGATCCAAAAAACATATCTCTTTATAAAAGAACCATCCAATGTGTCTAGAGGCTTTGAATCACTCCATGGGGTGTTTATAACAATTTTCCCTTTCAAAATTTATGCAAAGTTTGTCCTGAACCATCTTAATCCTCAAAAAGTCATCTATGGTACCTCAGGCGCTTGTTCTGGCGCTTGAGGCGCCATTGTGCTTAAGACTGCGCTGTTATGGGTTTTGGCACTTCAAGCGCCAAATGTAGCACTTCAAGCACCAGATCTCTTTCAAATGGTGCTTCAAGTGTCAATTTTTTCACTTCAAATGCTAGCTCTCTCTAAAGTGGTGCTTCAGGCGCGAGTTCTGGCGCTTTAGATGCCAATTCTAGCGCTTCAGGTGCCAAAATCTCAAAAATTGCTATTTTTACTACTATTTCTTCAAATGCATAAAATTAATATACCTACAACAAAAACATTAAAATAAACTTCTTTAAAGTTCAATATCACCAAAAATAAGCATAAAATGTACACTTAAAACAACATATTATTTTGGTGTATCAGGATATTGGGTTAGACTTGGGTTTGAATTGGGCTAGAGTATGGATATGGCCCAATTGATGGTTTAATTTTATGTGGTTGATTTTCATGAAGTGTTTTGGACATCAATTTAATGGAAATTTTGGGATTATGGAGTTCAATTTGGTGGAATTTTGGGATATGGCTAATTTGAGGCAAAATTGGTGGTTTTGGTCCAAGTTGATTTTGAGTAAAATGGGGCTTTAACAAGGCCATTTGAAGGTTTAATTTGATGTAAGAAGTGTTTTAAAAATTTTATGATTCAAAATTGGGGCAATTGGATAGGTTTGGGGTTCAATTGTGTAGGATTTCGGCTTAGGGTCAAATTGGAGATTTTAGGGTTAAGATTGAAATTGGGATTGAAATTAGGTTCAATTAAGCTTGAATTTAGTCTAAAAAACATTAGGTATGTTGAATTTGATTTTATAATTGAAATTAGAAAAGATTGGGCTCAAATGGGTGGACATTATGGCTGAATTAGGGTAATTGGGTCTTTGAAAGCAATTTGGGTCTTTTTGTCAAAATAGGTCAAATTGGGCTCGTCCAAACTGATTTTAGGGACATTTGAAATGGTTTCTAAGGTTTTGGAACAATTTGGGTCATTAGGGGCATTTTTGTAATTTTGCAAATAGGGGTATTTTGGTAATTTTGAAAAGTTTGGGGTGTTTTTGACAATTTGGATGGTTTCATAGGGTTTGAGATGATTTTTGAACAAATTTGGGTATTTTGGATATTTTTTAGAATTTTGGTCAATTTTGGGGTTTCAAGGGTAATTTGATAAATTGGGTAGATTTTGGAGCAAAAGGCTAAGTTGGGTATTTGGTAAAATTGAGGGTGTCAACCACATTAATTGAGCTATGAACCAATAGAATTCCCTGCTTGGGGTACCCCATGTACTGGTTTTAGCTAAACCCTAGCCTGGGGCTAGTGGCCTAAAGGACCATCTACATGAGTCTCCCAAAAGGTTAAGGGATAAAAGTTAAGTATGTTTGGCTTTAAGGTTTTGAGTGGAAGTGTAGTTCACAAGTGTGTTTGTGAAACTCACCAAGACCACACCATCGAGAGTTAATCCTAGGGCCAAGTAATCCCTGGGACTCCCCTTGAGCTCTCCAATATTGGCCCCTCCTACTAAGTGCTAGAAATTAGGACCAATATGTGGAACTTCAAGTTGAGCAAAGAAGAGTTTAGAGTTTTTAATGGTGAGGGTTCCTTTCTAGTCCTCTAGGAATAGTCAACAGGAAAGTCCTCTGGCTAGACCCTATGCTACTAAGGAGGAAAGACTAGTCCTCAACCAAAAGTGAGGTCAACAAATAGGAATATTCTTTTACTATTCTATATAAGAAAATTTGTATTTTTGAAACATTAAGGATTTTAGAGCTACCCATTTAAAAAGAATTCAAGATTCCATGAAAATTTATTACTACACTAATATTCATTTTTAATTAAAGCAATGCGAGAAGTTCTTAATTTTAGGAAGAGGATAGTGAAGTCCAAAATCATTAAATGGCTATCCAGATATTGTACTCATATGAAAAAAAAAGAAAAAAAAAGGAAGAGACTAAAAATGATCCTAAAAGATCTTAAAAGAAAAAGAAAAAAGAAAAATCAAAAGAAATAGAAAAACAAAAATTAAAAAAAAAACATATGGGGAGAAGCTTGAGAAGATATCTAATTAAAAAATGGCTTGACTTGAATTTGCTTAAAGGAAAAGACTTATTTACACTTGTGAACTTTTAAAAGTATGAGTCTCTTTACTAGTAGAGTTCTCCAATAATTCTTTTATTTTAATTCTTCTAAAAATCCTTAGTGTAAAAAATAAAAATTATTTTTAAAATGAATAAGAAATCAGAATTTTTAACTTGATTGTTGAGTACCATATATTTTAGTTTTAACCTGAATTATTGAAAATTTTTTCTTAAGAGTTTCACCATCACATTTATGGGACAAAACTATAAAATTCTCTATGTGAAACCCACTGGCATAAGTTGTTATATTTGTTTTACATAGTACAAAGGTTAATTGCGGACAAGTAACATTTAAGTTTTGGGGAATTGACACGCCATAAAATTACGTGTTTTTATTTATGTATTTCATGCTTATTTTTAATAAAAAATATTTTGTGTGCTTTTTATTTTAAATATAAGAAATGGAGTTTAAAAGAAAAAAAAGTAAAAATAGAGCAAAAATGGCTCAATTGAAGCCAAAGACACAATATGTGTCCTAGCACATATGCGCTAAAAAATTTTAGAAGGTTGCGCCTTGGTTAGATAGTTAGGCTCCTAGGCACTAGAAATGGTTTGCCCAACATTCAATGAATTTGGAAAATTTTCAAATAGGTTCCTTAAGTGGTCCTTGGTTATTTTTAGAGCTCTATAAATAGAATACATTTCTACACGTTAAAGGGAGGAGAAAAGAGAAAAAACTTTTTTTAAGTAGTTTAAGCCACTATAGAGGTGGGCAGCCACTCTAGTGGGAGTTTAAATGTTGTAAAGCCTTGTGTGGGTCTTGTGGAGTCAAGCTCCATCAGAAAACATCAGAAGATTGTCTAGAGAAATGTTTGAGATAAGCATATTTCTTTTGTTTAAGATTTGTCTTATAATGTAGGTTTTTATATATATAATGTTTTGGTTTGTTATCCCAATCATTTATGAGCAGTTTTCTTTTTTTTTCTCATTAGAATAAGAAGTAATGATGTGTGGGTTTAGAATGTTTTAAATATTTCTTTTATTCAAGCAATTTTTTATGCTATTTTAATCGATCCTTCATTTACTTTACAAATCCTCCTTGCAAAGAGATTGTAAATTAGTGTATGAATCAAATGATTAAAGATGATAATATAATAGTAATGTTATTTTATTATAATTGTACTTCTTGACACATTTAGAGACTTTGTATTTACTTTTAATTTAAATTAGGAGTAGCCACTTTAGTTATGACTTTTTACAAATAGTTCAACATTATTCTCCTACAAATTTAGTTCACATTTTAAGTAGAAATATTTCTAAGTTAGCATAGTAAATTCCTTATTCTTTGTGGGTTCAATACTATAGGTTTTAAAGAAAACTCTATACTACTTGAAACAATACGTATACTTGCGTAGTTCCCCTAATGTACAAATCATTAATCAATTTAAATACACATTTACATTGAACACTAGCCACTGAATATAAATTGGGTCAACATTTTGTTCATCTTTTCAAACTTAAATAATTACGTAATTGTGGGTATAGTAACCCCGCGAGCCTCGTTCATTCACACCTTGATTACGTGGATGCCCTCGAATAAGGTACCACGCTCCTCCCTCCTTCGGTCATAGCCGCTACTTTGCCCTAGCTGCTCCTCCATCCTTATTCGAGACAACCAGGAACTCTTCTCCACCCATTTGGCGAAATTCTTCTCTTTGCAGTAAGCACTTTTCTTTTTTCTTTCCTTTTATTCTCCTTCTCAGGAAGGGTCGAACAACTATAAGGATCCAAAAAAAATATTTGTATAAGATTTGTAATTCTTTGATTTCTAAAAATTAGTCCTTTTTTTTAATTTTCAATAAACTTGTGCCTCAAATTTTTTGATAGAGATTTCATTTTAGGACTCATTCGGTAGTACGAAAGGTTGGGTAAGGCTACTTCTAGGATCATAATAATTTGATGTTGAATTGATTGAATGGGAGGAGGTTGTTTTAGCAATTCAACAATCATAAAATTTGCAAAAAATTGTAGTAATTTATGTGCTTCGTTTGGTGGATTAATCTCTTAACAATGAATTGGGATTTCGGAAAAAAAAATTGAAGGTCATCATTTCTTGTAGTTTATGCTACATAATATCTTAACAATGAGTTAAGTTTGCATTCGCAATTTACTATGAACCATAATAGGAAATGAGATCTGATCTCCCCAGTTAAGGTTGCCTTTTGTGCTGAGATGCAGTAGGACTATTTCACAGAAACCAATTTTTTATAGTTTGCTAGTTAAACACGTATGTATTGCTCTCCACTTAATTTTATTTTTAAAAAATAAAAGTAGAATTTGTTGCTTCTCATGGACCTAAAAGTTGACCCAACAACCTTTGTTGTTCTTATATGATCGTATGTGCTATTAGTTTTGCTATTTCAAATAGCCATCCAATTTATAGTTTTCAATAGAAAAGACTTAAAAAAATGGACCATACTTATAATATTGGAGTAGAATTTTTTTTTGTAGAAAAATGTGTTTAGATTTGGCTCAATTCTCTTGAAGGAAAGTGTTGTTAAATTAAAAATAATTGTCAAGCATGAAGAATAAACTCAGCATGAATATTTAATTAAATACGGAGTCCAAATAGTTGAATAAAGTCAGATTTTAAAAAGATGTGGTCTTCAAGTAGATCTTATTGCTTGCTGTTAGGAATTGCTCGATTCATACTTTTTTTAATAGTTATTGCAATGTAAGCCTTATGTGTTGAGCCCACCTGTTGAAAGTCAGAATGGTGGTATGTCGGTACTAAAAAGTTGAGGAGTTACCCGTTGTAAGCTTTCGGCCACCAGAATCAAACTCCCGTCGCCCGCTTCGGAAGTGCATTTAATTTACACACACACACACACAGATAGTACAAAGG
>NW_018164840.1:10582-11348 GCF_001263595.1 Phalaenopsis equestris | reverse complement strand
TAATATATAAGTTTTAGAAAAATACGAAATCAAATCGACCCCATATTTTTTATAGTTTAAATGAAAGAACACTGTAGCTCAAACCCTATATCTATCTTGAAGGATAAACATAAGACTTGAGAATGAGGCTTAATCAAATGAACTAAGAAATATATGACATCAGTTTGGTTTATGAAACCGTTTTATTTGCCAAAAATTTTCCCTATTTAATATGAAGAATTAAATAGGGTTTATTTTAAGCTAGGTTCATATAAGCTTCATATAAGGGCAAGCCCCTATAGTTAATTACATCTTAGATAATCGAAGTCACTTAAAAAAACTCTTGATAAAAACTCTTGATATAAATAAGTCATTTAAGAAAACTCTCGATAAAAATCAGGAAATATTATCTTCAAGGAGTCCAAAAGGATAGGACGTTTTAACGAAATCGATGAAATGGGAATAAAATGGGAATAGCTCAAATTTGGAACATTTTATTGTAGAATCCAAAGGAGGAAGAACTAGGGGATGTCATAGATCCAGAGGAGAACCTCGGTGACTTCCCAGTCTATCCTATTATTTGGCTTCAATATTGAGGAAAAACTATTTAGGTGTTTCATCCTACCAATTTTATTTGTTAGGGCTTACACTTTTGTGAAACAATCACACAAATAACTTGGAAGATGTGAGGATTTAGGTCATGACGAACGATAACCTCGGAATCCTAAGACTAGTTAGGGCTTAGAGTGTACAACAGAGCTATACAAAGGCCTAAAGATAAGTTGGA
>NW_018164840.1:9954-10497 GCF_001263595.1 Phalaenopsis equestris | reverse complement strand
GTGTGCGTGTTTTGCTGTTGAAGATGGCTGTGCTACCCAGTATGCTAGCTCCAAGCTCCTTGTTGTGGCAATTTTAAGTTTTCTAGTGTGTCAAGTTATGATGTCAAATTAGATCTCTCGACGGCTGTAATTCTTTAAATGTTATAAAGCATATTAAATTTGATTAGAGTGACACCGGTTAGGATCCTACGGTTCCCTCATTCTAGTACCACTATTTTCTATTGGATTCACTTAGTCCAAATGAATTTACTAAACTCAACTTAATGAGTTCCATACTAAAAAGCTTGTCCCCAACGAAGTCGCCAGAAGTTGTCGGCGCTATTTCGGGGGTTTGTGGGGAGTTGCCCGTAAGAAGCTGTCTGTCACCGAAATTGAAATCCCGTCACCCACTTTGGAAGGACGTTGAAGTATGAAATCAAACTGATCCCATATTTTTCACTATTTGAAATGAAAGAACGATGTACCTCAAATCCTGTATCTATCCCGAAGGATAAACACAAGACTTGGGAATGAGACTCGATCAAATAAACAAAGAAATATATG
>NW_018164840.1:7429-8029 GCF_001263595.1 Phalaenopsis equestris | reverse complement strand
TTTCAAACATCCAAATTAAGATCAGAGGTTGCCCATTTCCCTCCTTGAATTAAGCCTAAATGTTAATTAAGGCTAAATTTCCAAAATTACACATTTGCCCCTAAGGCTCTAACGCTTCATAATTCATCAAATTTAATTCAAATGACTTTGACATTTTTATCCTACCTCACTCATGAGTCAATTAAGACATCAGGGGAGAAAATGTGATTTTCCAAAATTTAATGTAATTTATATATTTATTTTCATACAAAAGTAGGATTTTTCAAAGAAAATTCCTAACTTGACCAAAGTAAATCCTAATCCCTTGAAATTTTTACTGGAGGTATGATTAAACCAAAGAAGTCTTTGAACTAAATTTCATGATTTTTTAAATTTCATTTGATTTATTGAAATTATTTTAATGAAAACTCATTTTTTAGCCTTTAAAAATCATTTTTAAGCTTTCAAATTCAATATCCTCATTTAGAAAATCTGGAAAAATATTTTAATTGTTTCTAAGTGATTAAAAAATAATTTAGAACATTTCCATGAGTTTTATTATTTTTGTAATTTTTAGAGATTTTTAATTATTTAAATATTTAAAATAGGTTAAAAATCAAG
>NW_018164840.1:4874-7357 GCF_001263595.1 Phalaenopsis equestris | reverse complement strand
ATAATTTTTTGAGTTGTATTTTGATTTTTAAAAATCATTTAAATGCCAAAAGTAATGTTTATCCTTAAGATTCAACTTATGTTATCAAATGAACTCAAAATATTTTAAGATTTTTATGGTGAGTTCTGTGAGTTCTCTGGATCAGGAGCCACAGTGAATATTAAAAATCAAGTCATTTAAATGTTTATATTTTTTAAAATTAATTATCTTAATGATTTAGTGTTCATAAAATTTACGTACATTTTAAATGACTTGACCCATGAAATTATTTCCAAAAGCTTCCTTGGTCATGGTGGACCTTCCAAAATTTTCTTGGAATTTTCTAATCAATATGCTAATTTTCATAATTATTTTAAAGAAATAATGTGGAAGATCTTGAAAAATATGGATCTCTGTAAATGTGGATCTCTATTTAGAGGTCTCCTCTGACCTTGAAAAAATCAAAGAAAGTTCCCCTTAATAGAGGCTATAACATGCAAGAATTTCAAGCTATAGTGATTAGTATTTAATCGTAATGAATTAAAATACCTCAGAGAGTGGTGATTCAAAATAGTGTTTAAATATTTAAAAATAAAATATTCATTAAATGGAATTGAAATTTATTCCACATTGTTCTCCTCTGTTTACTAAGATGTTTACTAAGTAAGTGGGTATTTTTATTTTATTTTTATGTTATGATTTTTCTACACAAAGTTATGAATTTTCTAAGTTAGGGGTATTTAAATAAATAAGAAAAAGCCCTATTTATCTATTTAAATGGCGCGTGCCACCTCAACCTACAATGGCTCCGACGCTCCACGCGGCGCGCTCTCATTTGATGTGGACATCCACCTCAGCGCTTAATCGGCCCGTTGTTTATGTCCCAAAGCGCTATCTGGCTCGATCTCCTCCGTCTATTTGATACATGCTCGATCAAACGGCTCCCCGTCATCGTCCCCGATAGAATGATCTCGTGTCCGTCCACATTAAAACCCTAAGATCTCAGCTTAGACTCAACCAAATCACTTTGGATTTGATCTTATGGACTTGTCTAAGTGAGGCAAGCACATCCATACGGTAATCAAGCAATCAAATTAACTCTAAGCAAATCGAGAATCAAAATAGGCTCGGGAGGAGGTGAGGTTTTATAACTTTGCTCTGAGAAGTGTAGCTTCAATTAGAGAGTCTTGGCGCGTTCGTTGGGGTCCAAGGAGACTAGGGATTGAGTCCCTGGTCTTGGTGTAAGGCCTAGGTATGAATTCAATCTGGTATGAATTCGATCACAACCAGATTCTGGAGTTGGTCTAGAGCTATGGTAGAGGCTCTGTTGAAGGGGGATTTTATGGAGCTTTGGCTTCTTTATTGGTTGTGAAGGTGTGGGTAGAGTTAATTTGTGTTTGGTGGAGTGTGGACGTGTAATGAGCTCTGTCCTGGTTTGCGGTAAGATTTTGAGCTCAAAATTAAACTCTGGCAGTGGAAAATGGTGAGGGAAAATAGTTGGAATGCACTAAAGGGATCTTAGGGAAGCTCTGTGGTCAATTTGGGGAGGTCTCTCTAAGAAATTTTTAACACTTCGTTCAACAGCCATGGTGAGCTTTATAAAAATGGCCATGAGGTGGCTATCAAGGCATATGTTTGGGTGCTTTGTGGTGCTTCGGTAGAGGGCAAAGGAGCTCCATCAATTAATTTGGCTGAACTGGCCTCTAGGTTTGATTTGGGTGAGGTGTCATGGGGGTGGCTCTCGATTTTGAGCCTTTCTGGCCACTAGGGATCAAAGGAAAATATGTTGAGATTTTCATACATATTTTATACTATTTTTAATGATATTGCACTTTAAAGAAAAGTATTTTTGAGTATTTTTGATGTTTTGTTGCAGGAATGATGAATTAGGGTCAATGGAGCAAAAAGATACAAAAAGGAGCGAATTTGGAGGGAAAAGGACCAAAATGTGGAGATTTGAACTATGGGTGCCGACAGTTCCATCGACGCCGCTGATGACAAGTTTTTCCCTAGGCTACAAGAAAAAATTCTCCAGAAGTCTACCGACGGTTCCCTCAAGGCCGCCGACGGCAAGCTCGGTGGTTATGCCTACAGAAGCTTTGGATAAGGTCAAATTTTGAAGGGATGCTTAGGCAACTCTTAGGAAAGCTCATCCACAACTTTAAAAGACTATTTTGGCCAAAAATTGATAGAGACGAATGGGAGGTTGGAAGAGGGTCTAGAGTTCCTGGAGGTTAGAAAGGTTCCATTAGTGTTTGTTAGAGTGTAAAAAGTGTGAGGAATTCTTCAAGAGATTGTAAGAGTGGAGGGAAAGTGAGAGATTTCTTCCTCCTTGCTACTTTGAAAGGAAGAGATTCAGAGGAACTTCAAAGAGTGTTCTTGGATAAAACTTAGAGATATGTTATTTACTTGTTGTAGTTTGTATGACTTTGATTTTATATATGAATTCTAAGTTTTGTTGTGTTTTCCCCATGAGATCTGAGTAGTTTTCTCTGTCTTTCTCC
>NW_018164840.1:2795-4492 GCF_001263595.1 Phalaenopsis equestris | reverse complement strand
TAGGATTAGTCAATGTTCTTTATGCCTGGACCAAAGAGTAAAGAATAGGTATGCTCCTATTTGGCACAATATAAATTGAACCAATTCACTTTATTAATTCACTACAATTTCTTGACAAGGTGAAGGATGCTTTCTTATATATTGAATATCACATTTAAACCTTCATTAGTATCATTAGTTATTTAATAGTTATTAAAATAATATATTTATGTCAATTGCCTATTAGTGACAGATAAGTAAGTTGAACTTCGTTTTTGCGATTAAAGTATTGCTTTTCTAAAATCTTAGTTCGCAGTTCTAAACCACTCCCTGTGGGATCGATATCTAGGACTCCATTAGTGCCCTATATTACTTAAGTGATATGTATACTTGCATTGATAAGTGTGACTTTACAATTATTGAATATTTATTACGTCCATATTTATCGTATATTTTTAAGCATATACAAAGTCACCGGTCATGTTTTTGGAGCCGTTGCTGGGGATTGAGTGAGTAAAATCACAATAACAGTAACGGACAAATTAGGATTATAAGAAAAATTTTTTTCTTGAATTGCAACTTATTTTTATATTTAGTTAATTATATTACTATGTATTGATTTCAAATTGTATGCTTAAAGTTGGACCTGAAAATTTTATACCCTATGATTCGGAATTAGAACACACTGTTAGAAGGGTTAGAAGATTAAAAAGAGAACCTAGAAATTTTGATACAATGGAAAATAACATGAACAATCAAGAAATAGAGAATGAACACAACCTTAGACCCGTAAATAGAGAAATAGAGAATGAACACAACATTAACACTCAAATTAAGGAAAAGAAGTTGTCTATGGAAGAATTGATTTTGAACATTGGTTTTTAACATGGGTCAATAATTGTAGAATCAAGGAAATCAATTACAAATTCAAGGAAATCAATTACAAAATCAAGGAACTGCTATTAAGAATATTGAAAACCAATTGGGACATATTGTTACTGCGCTTGGTAACCAAATATTAGGAACTTTTTCTAGTACTGTGGAAACAAATCCTAAAGATCAAGCAAAAGAACCAATAAAAACGATACATTTACGAAGTGGAAAAGAATTGGAAACAAGAGTGCAGAAGGAAATAAAAATTGAAAAAGAGAAAGTGGATACAGAAAAAGAAAAGGATCATGAATACCCAAATTTAGAATATCCACTTACACCAATGAAAATTACAAGAAACCTCCACTGTTGTTTCCTCAAAGATTGAAGCAACACAAACAGAATAAACAATTTTCCAAATTTTTAGAAATTCTTAAGAAGTTAACAGTAAAGGTTCCCTTCGTAGAAGCTTTAGAGCAAATGCCCAATTTTGTAAAATTTATGAAAGATAATCTGAACAAGAAAAGAACAAGAAAAGGAAATGAAATTGTTGCAATTAGCAAAGTGTGTAGTGCAATTATTCAGAAAAAGCTTCTTAAAAAATTAAAAGATCCTAACAGTTTCACTATACCATGTGTTATTGGTGTAAAATTTTATGGAAGAGCTTTATGTGATTTGGGAGCCAGCATTAATCTTATGCCTCTATCAATTTTTAAAAGATTAGGATTAGGAGAAGTTTCACATACTTCTGTAACTCTACAGTTAACAGATCGTTCAGTTACGCATCCTAAGGGAATTATAGAAGACGTGCTAATAAAAGTTGATAAATTTATCTTTCTTGTGGATTT
>NW_018164840.1:0-1488 GCF_001263595.1 Phalaenopsis equestris | reverse complement strand
TCTATATTATAGTTTCACCTAACTGGGAGAAATCATTTGAACTGATGTGTGATGCTAGTGATTATGCTATTGGAGCTGTCCTTGGACAAAAGTATGAAAAGATTTTTAAAGTTATATACTATGCTAGTAAAACTCGTAATGATGAACAAATTAAATATACTGTTATTGAAAAAGATTTGCTTGCTATTGTGTATGCTTTAGATAAATTTAGATCTTAATTAATTAGAGCTAAATGTGTTGTGCATATCGATCACTCTGCTATTAAATATCTGATGCAAAAGAAGAATGCTAAAGCAAGGTTAATTAGATGGATACTTTTGATGCATGAATTTGATCTTGTGGTTATTGATAGAAAGGGAATTGATAATCAAATTGCTGATCATTTGTCAAGATTAGAAAACCAAGAATCATCTAATACTGACAATGAAATTCTAGACAGCTTCACTGATGAACAACTTTATAATATTAATGAGTGGAAAATACCATGGTATGCTGATATTGTTAACTATATTGTAAGTGATATTTTGCCACCTATGCTGACATTGCAGCAACAAAGGAAATTCATTCATGATGCTAAAGCATATTTTTGGGATGAGCCTTATTTATATAAATAATATAAGGACCTTATTATGAGGAGATGTGTACCTTATAAAGAAACCGAGCTAATCATTCAGAACTGTGAATTTGGAGGACATTTTGAGATTGATAAAAGTGCTTATTAAATTTTACAAGCTAGATATTATTGGCCTACTATCTTTAGAGATGTTTATAGATATATAAAAACTTATGATCGATGTCAACGAATAGGCAATAGACCTAGAAGAGATGAAATGTCTCTAAATTTCATGTTAGAAGCTGAGATCTTTGATGTTTGAGGATTAGATTTTATGGGACCATTTATTCCTTCATGTGGAAACTTATATATATTAATTGCAGTAGACTACATTTCTAAGTGGATTGAAGCACAAGCTTTACCTTGTTGTGACGCTAAAAGTATTTCAAGCTTTTTAATGAAAAATATTTTCACTGGATACGGAATGCCTATAATGATTACCACTTACGGAGGTTCCCATTTTAAGAATAAATATATTCAGAGATTGGCAGAAAAATTTAATATTATTTATAGAATCTCTACTTCCTATCTCAAACTAGTGAGTTAGCTGAAGTTTCTAATAGAGAGATTAAATAAATATTTGAAAAAAATATAAACACTAGTAGAATAGATTAGTCCACTAGACTGGATACAACATTATGGGCTTACAGGACTGCTTATAAAACTCCTATTGGAATGACTGCTTACAGACTGATTTTTGGAAAGACTTGTCACTTACAAGTAGAATTAGAGCATAAAGCATATTGGGCGATTAAAGAATTCAATTATAATTTGAAAGATGCTGGTAAGAAGAGATTGTTACAATTAAATGATATGAAAGAATTAAGAAATGAGTTTTATGATAACGACAAAATTTATTTGGAAAAAATTAGTGT
>NW_018164839.1:273412-277407 GCF_001263595.1 Phalaenopsis equestris | reverse complement strand
TGAATATTTTAATATAAATAATAAAATTTAAATTTAGCTCCTATCCTTTACATCCTACGATTGTGACTGGAATTGTTAAAACAACTGGTTATTCACTAACAGCCTGTCAGCCTTTGATCGGCTCCCTCAGCAAAAGAACAATGCTCTCAATTTATTACAAAGTAGAAGTCACATCTTAACTTACCCAAACGCCATCCCTTCCATCCTGCACCACACATCCATTATAGCAAGCCACCACGTACGCCAATGACAGTCAACAAGAAACCACGGTGGATACTTCATGCATCCCCTCCATCGCCACCACACATACTTCCGCCCTCTTGACCCTTTTCTTCTCTTCCTCTCTTCTACCGTCTCACCTGCTTCTACCACTATCGGTGCCATGGCAGATTGGGTTGTTGGTCCAGTCATGGATAAGCTCATCAACGCTTGCTGTGATTACCTGCAAGATCACCACTTTAGATGGCAGACAGGCATGAAGGAGCAGCTCGAAAGGCTGCGAGAGAACCACCCCAAGATACGGGCTGTGGTCTCTGCTTACACCCGAGCACAGATCACAGATCGCAACCAGGCTCTCAACAGATGGGTATGGCAGCTACGAGATGCCATCGATGAGGCCGATGATGTTCCTTGATGATGATGTTCTTGATGACTTTGAGTACATGAAGCTTGAAGAAGAACAACAGGAGTTGAACATGGAGGAAACAAAGGTGCGTTCTTCATTCACTAGATTATTTTTGGAACCTCCTCGCAAACTTCTCAGAGTCTGCGAACGAGCTCTCAAGAAGGATCCCAACTTGGAGAGACTGGAGGCAGTTGTGAAGAAACTTGATAAAGTTTCAGCTGAGGTCACTACTTTCCTTCATCTCTTAGGAGCAGCAGGACAGGAGCAGCAGGAGCAGGAGCTTCAGTTGTGCAAAGCTCGTGAAACAGGATCCTTGCCTAAAACTAATCTCATCGGTCGAGGCAAGGATAAGGATTTTGTTATGCAGTGGTTGAGGAGGCCAACAAACGAAGATCCAACTCATATTACCAGCTCTACTTTGTACAAAAACATTTCTTTTCTATCTATAGTGGGTCATGGTGGCATGGGCAAGACAGCTCTCTTGCAACACATCTATGAAGATCTGAAAGAAGAATTTGACCTGAATATGTGGGTTTGTGTTTCGAACGACTTTGATACAAAAAAGGTCATTGCCGATATGTTGGGATTTCTTAATAGGGAGAGGCCTCGTTCGGAGTCACTCGCTGCCTTTCAAGAGAGCCTTAAAGCTGCCGTGCAATCGAAAAGGTTCTTGCTTGTTCTGGATGACATTTGGGAGGAAGATATGAACAAATGGGAGAATGTACTCTGCCCTCTGGTTTACGGAGGTTTGGGAAGTAAGGTTTTGTTGACTACCCGGATGGATACAGTTGCATCCGCGATTGCAAATGTGGTTAGTAAGGATAAAGAAATTTATCCATTAAAGGGCTTGGACGAAGAAGTGTGTTTGAAGCTACTCAACACCCATGCATTTGCTGGTGTAGATGACCTTGGCTCTTATAAAAAATTAAGAGACATTGCTAGTTTGATAGTTAAAAAGCTTTCAGGATCTCCGCTAGCAGCAAAAGTCATCGGTGGTGTTCTCAATTCTAAACTGAATGAAAGCTTTTGGATGAACATTTTAAATAGTCCTGATGTTCTAAACATAGAACCAGAACTGGGTGGCAATAACATTATGCCTATTTTAAGATTGAGTTTTACGTTCCTCCCACAACCTCTACAAAACTGTTTTGCTTTTTGTGGCATATTCCCACAAGATCATCAGTTTGATAAAGACGATTTAGTCCGAATGTGGATTGCACTGGGTTTCATTCAGGAATCTTCTATTGAAGGAGAGACTTTGGAAGATACTGGAGGAAGGTATTTTGATGTTTTGGTCAAAAAATCTTTCTTTGACAAGTTTCAGTTCAACGAGATAATATGCTGTAATATGCATGATTTATTACATAATTTGGCACAGTCTATTTCTTCAGAGGAATATTTCAGATTTGTGGGAGATAATGTTACATCTTTTAAAATTCCTAAAAATGCTCGACACTTATTTGTTAAAACTGGAAATCCAAACGTGTTGGGCACTTATTTGTTAAAACTGGAAATCCAAACGTGTTGAGAATGATTTCCAAACGTGTTGGGAATGATCAAAGATGTCAAAAATCTACATTCACTTTTTTTTATCAGTGACAGTGATGTTCATGATTTTACTGAAGTATTTACTGAAATTTTTAAGGCATCAAGAAGCATCCGTTTGTTGTTCATAGACTCTCGATGTCAGAAAAAGATGTCTGAGGCTATTAAAAAGTTGAGGCATCTTCGATATTTGAAGCTTACTGTAGATCTCACTCGGTTGCCAAGATCTCTAAGCAGCCTTTATCATTTGCAGTTCATAATCTATTCAAATGCGATTGGGAGATCTTGCTCTGATGATTTCTTGCCCGGTGATGTGAGTAATCTTTCTAATCTGCGTCACTTGGAATTGCCCCGGAATGTATTTTCAAGTGTACGTGGAATTGGGAAATTAAGGTTACTTCAAGAACTAAATGCGTTTAATGTCAAGAATGAGAATGGTTATAGAATTGGGGAGTTGGAACATATGAGCGAGTTGCGCAAATTAAAAATACATTTTCTGGAAAATGTGATGGATGCTAGAGAGGCTCACAATGCAAAATTATTTGAGAAGAGAAAACTCACTGATTTATTCTTGAATTGGAGCAAAACTGTTAATGAATGGCTATTAGACAGGGGAGTTGGAAGGCTACGGAACATTGTCAATTCTGACTTAGATGTGAATGTGCTTGAAAATCTTGAACCAGACAAAAATTTGAAAAGATTGTCCATAGTTTCATATAAGGGTGCATGCTCTGCAAAATGGATGGACAATGCCGATTTGATCTCCAATCTAGAGTACATCCGTCTGGAAACGTGTTCGGAGTGGGAAACTCTTCCATCTTTTGGGCAGCTTCCCCACCTCAAGTCACTGTATCTTTGGAACATGCCAAAAGCAAAGCGGCTTGATTATAAATTCCATGGAAATGACAAGGTTTCTGTGTTTCCATCATTGGAGGTGCTAAGTATGAAGGGATTACAGGTATTGGAAGATTGGTTTGATGGAGCAGGAGCAGGAGCAGGAGCAGCAGCATATGACTGTTTCTTTCCCTGCTTAACTGAACTCTTCCTCGATAACTGCCCAAATCTGCAGGAGTTGCCCTATTTGCCTCCTAAGCTCAAGAACATGCATATAGAAAGAGTTGGATGGAAAGCTCCTTTGAACTGCAAGCAAGGCTCCAACAACTGTGGCGGCATTTCAAAGTCCATTCCCCTGGAAAGATTAGAGGTCCATTCGTGTTCAAACATCACATATCTTCTTCAAGCGGATGCAAGACTTGAAGCACTGAGAAAATTGAGAATTGGAGGTTGCCCCAATCTGATTTCTCTCGGTGGACTGCTACAAGTGGAGAGTGGCATTGAGAAATCCCTTCGTGAGTTGACCTTTAGAGGCCTCGAATCCCTGCAGTTTCTCCTTCCCTCCATGGAACGCCTCGCTTCACTTAAGATTCTACGTGTAGGAAGAGTTCCTCAACTCCAGCAGCTTCTACACATCCCCGCCTCCCTGGAAGAAATACATCTTGAAGACCTGGAATCATTGCAGTGCCTGCCAACGTCTTTGTCGGCCATCTCATCACTCAAGGAACTACGGTTAGATAGCATTCCACTCCTCAAATCATTGCCAGACCTCCCTTCCTCCTTGTGTTCACTGTCTCTAGGTAGTCTGGATAACCTACAGTGCCTGCCATCTTCTTTGTCGGCCATCTCATCCCTCGTGCTTCTAGATTTAGATAGCATTCCACTCCTCAAATCATTGCCAGACCTCCCTTCCTCCTTGTGTTCACTGTCTCTAGGTAGTCTGGATAACCTACAGTGCCTGCCATCTTCTTTGTCGGCCATCTCATCCCTC